>NW_024540301.1:0-274169 GCF_016647625.1 Suillus subalutaceus
CTTACCTGCAGTAACATTGTGTGGACTGGGAATGAGAGATGTGACAGAGGAGCTGAGATGATGAGTGATGAGCTCTTTAGCCTTCATGTCCTTAAGCAGCCATTATTTCAGCGGCCATGGGATTGACTGGATTGAGAGGTAAAGGCTTGACAGATGGTTGACTGGGAAGATCTCCCAGTTCAGCATTTGTGTTGATGTGACATCCATGGTTCTTGCATATGAATGTGTATTGCATTTTGGTAGCCCAACCAACCTAATTTTTCATACTGAGCAACTCAGAAATGTGATCATGCTTCCCATGACGATACCATCATGAGGAGAAATAAGATAGGTGAGTGAAGAAACAATGTAAGTGAGAGACAGCATGCAAGGTGAATATGAACTGTACATAACCAAGAGAAAGGAACGCAGAGTCGATGTTGAACATCCAACAGACAGGAGGACAGGAGGACAGAATGACAGGAGGACAGGAGGACAGAAGGAGGACAGAAGGACAGGAGGACAGAAGGACAGGAGGACAGGAGAACAGGAAGGACAGGAGGACAGGAGAACAGGAGGACAGGAGGACAGGAGACAGGAGGACAGGAGGACAGGAGACAGGAGGACAGGAGGACAGGAGGACAGGAGGACAGGAGGACAGGAAGGACAGGAGGACAGGAGGACAGGAGAACAGGAGGACAGGAGGACAGGAGGACAGGAGGACAGGAGAACAGGAGGACAGGAGGACAGGAGGACAGGAGGAACAGGAGGACAGGAGAACAGGAGGACAGGAGGACAGGAGGACAGGAGGACAGGAGGACAGAAGGACAGAAGGACAGGAGGACAGGAGGACAGGAGGACAGAAGGACAGAAGGACAGAAGGACAGAAGGACAGAAGGACAGAAGGACAGGAGGACAGAAGGACAGAAGGACAGAAGGACAGGTGGACAGGTGGCGGCAGGATGTGTGAGAATCTCCATCCAAAATAGGTAGTGGCGGCAAGGTGGCGGCTAGATGCGTGAGAAATCTCCTTCCAAAAAAGGTAGTGGCGGCTGACCGCCACCTCCATTATAGCCCTATAATGGTCGGGACATACATTTAGTCAAGGCTAACCTTGTTAGTTAAAGGCAGGGCTAGCGGGAGCGTGACAGTGAGTTGTGCCTGTCAGTGCGCAGCAGTAATGTAAACTCACTTCCACGGTGACTCGGATACTATGATTTGGTGCGTCCCTGTCTGTTCACGCCAGGCCACTACTTACATTCTGAGTCGTCCTCGGAGCCATGGTATACTTTGAAAACATTGCTCACCTCAAGTGCCGAGAAGCAGATTGCTTCTAGTTGATCTTGATATTTAAACAAGGCAATAAATATCAAGCGCAGGGGTAACTTGACTCTTGGGTAATCATTAGAATCATTGTGGACAAGAGTACGTGAAAATATAGTGATGCGGAACAAGAGAAGGGTTGATTCAAAGTACCCTCGGTGCGTTTTCACCGCTCGAAACTAGACATACATATCTCGTCAACGAGAGACCAAGACTGATACATAAATACTAGTCTCGTACATAGAACACTAAGTTGGTTAATATGATATAAGTATTGCGAGCACCGCAGCATAATAATAATGCCCAAAATCGTCACGTTAGAGGATGAAGCGTAAATTAGTATCCTGAGAAAAGCGGTGTTAATCTGAATCTACCACACTACAAACTGCAAGGCTTACAATGGGGTGCGAGCTCGATAGTTGCGGTTTCTGCTGATAATGTTGCTTCAAAATGTCCCTAATAGACTTGAGCAGTTCTTGGTAAGTTTGTACTGGATTCCTTGCTGTGCGCTAAGTCAGTCTCATGCAAGAAGAAACAAAACTCCCGACCAACATAAAGACTTGACAAAGGCCTGTCCATGCATGTCAGCTGCAAACAGGTGGAGAGATTTCAATGAATATATCGCTCACGTAGCTCATAGCCCCAACAGCCATACCACCCTGTCTTGTATCAGCACTAGTTTGATCGTCGCGACAGCCCGAGAATGATATCTAGATAGAAGGCAAGCGGCAGAAGTACAGAGCATATAATGCCAGGCAGTCACTTACCACGTCAGCATTTGTGGCCTTCGCTGCTTGAAACTGCGGTGTTGTACTGTTTCCCTTGAGGCGTCCATTCGAATGATACTGCGAGATGATCAGTCCCAATACTGACTGAAGCAAGTATCGTGCTCACGATGTATGGCAAATCTAGCAGTCATGGACTTTCAGTCAACCTTTATCACTGCGGAACGATGTACTTACCTAGTGCCGTTCCTGAGTGACAAGACTAGGGAAATCTATCAGATTTGTCTGATGAGCGCGTTGTGAGACGACCTTACGTCAAAGATAGCCTGGATGGATGGGGTTATATAAGCTCCGAACATGAAGCTAAATGTGAAGACTTACAGTCAAACGACAACCCGCAGGCAATGATTTGACCTGTGAAATTTCTCAGACCGGGGTGTTTCTCCTATCGTGCGACAAGCGTACCATAATGCGGTGCATTTCCTGCATTGGAGTTATGAGCATAAACAGATTGAAAATAGCAGGTCCTCACGTCATCAACAATTAATCCGGCCTTCTTGTAGTCGACAGGGTATATAACTGCAAGTGATGAAATCTAACGATATTCTAAAGAGAAGAGAATACCCCTTACCTTCATCAAGTCCATCAGCTTCATCCCCATCCTGGTCTGGAATCTGTCCCCCGTGGCCCGAGTCTAGACGACGAGGAGGATATTCGGAAATTATACCCAAAGGTGCGAAAGAATAACGTACAGTGGAAAAACAGTGCATCATGAGGATGAGCGTCCTTCACAAGCCAACGCATCGCATCCAGAATGTTTTGCCTTGTTGGCATTTGCCTCGAATTGTTGGTGTCATCGACCAACATTACAATATCGCCGTTTTTGTAGCCCCAATTGGCTAGGGCAAGGTATGAGTATCGGCGCTGCAACAATCAACCAACAACGCACATGTTAAAAACCGCTTCACATTGTGCGCATCGTTGATACAGCCCCGAAGCTCGCGTCGTTGACCTGTATAGTTAATTCCGATCTCAAAAAAGACTCAACTTGAATTTTCAACTAATATTGTATCTTCACTCACGCATAGTGCTTTCTTCCGCCCGTTGCACTTGGAATATTGGAAATGAACATGACCGTTATGATGCACGACCTGTTGGTGAATATGTGGCTGCACCTGCTGCTGAGGATGAACGATAGGCCTATGCGCGCTACTTGCCGAGTTTAAGCGCGATCGCTGACCATTCCCTGAGGGACCTGAGTGAGGCGCTGGCGGACGTAGATGTTGTGAAGAACGTGAGCGGTGCAAATTTTGCGAACTGCTTGCGTGCTGAAGTGAGTGGGACGAAGGCTGGGTGGGTGGCGCGAAACGGAGCTGCTGCGAGGTGGTGCGACGAATAGGCTTAGGTATGGCAGAAGTCGAATGAGAATGTTGGTGATGCCCGTGCCTGTGAGAATGAACTTGAGTGTGAGCGTGTGCATCAGTGTGATTATTTCTGGATGACGGTTGGACATTGAATGAATTTGAAACGATTTGCGGGACAGGCATGGGTGGAGGACGCGGTGGACGACGAGACATCAAAGGGTGAGGTGGTGGTAGAGACATATAGGGAGATGGGGGTGGTCGCGTTGCATGGGGGATCGGTGGGGGAGGTGCGCGCGCGCGAGAAGGAAAGCCTTCCTGGATAAGCGAAGGGGGATTCTCATGTGAAAACATGCTGTAAGAGATCAATGAAGTAATGAAAGCGGCCGATTGAATAATACCATATGAATATGATATCTAATTTGAAGCTTACCGGGGACTGTGGGGAAATGCGTTGTGAACCTGTCAACACGTTCATTGCAGAAAAGGCGGAAAAAATTCACTTTGGTGACGCTGATCGCGGAGCGTTGGGCAGACCGAGAGGTTCAAATGGCCGGGGAAACGGATCATGGGATTGATGCAGGTCTCTGTGATAGTCATTTTTATCAGTAACGATTTACTGTATCATGCAGACCGTTGCGTACCTCACTGGTGGGATTCCAGGGCTATATGATTATACTTAGCTATTGTGAACAACGCAGATCAAGGGTGTTGTAACTCACGATGGCATTGGAAACCTAGGATTCGGAGAACGTCGCCGATCTTGAGCGGCATCGTTGCCGCGTAGGTCCCACATCATTGTGTTAACTTGGGTATACGACTTAAAGCGCGGGAACAGCAGGAAAGCAGGACAACCTGGCATGGCGGAGATCACGGTGAGCACATTCCAGCACAAAGCTTATATAGTCCTAATGAATGGTTGAGTGACTTACGGTGAGGAGAAAAGCCAAGAAGACCTGGAGAGGGAGTTCTGACTGGGAAAGCGATGAAAAAAGAGCATCTCTGCTAGAACAGCGGCTTTATTTGACTGGACTGGGGCAGCTCTGTCAGACTCGCCAAGGACATCTGTTTTTGGAAGGTGTCGAGGCTTACTAGCGCTTAGCGCTACCCTCACGACGGGACTCATAGCACTTCAGCGCTGTCGGTCACCGAATTCAACGGGCCAGCACACAGCACGGCGAAGTAATATTTGTAAGGACCGACGCGAGAGTCCTTATTTGAATTTTGAAGAGATGGAGAGCGACGGCGACCTAAGTCACCCATCATCAGGGATGAGTCAACTAGTAGTCACATGTCATGAGATGAAACATCAAACTGACGTTGTTACACAGGATGTTGTCACCACCTGTTAGATAATAAGTAGCTGGGGCCTCCCGCTACTCGTCAGACTGTGGGAATGCACTCTGTTGGTTTCGCACGGATTTGGACTTGTGTCTTCCTCTAACATTTGTCGAGTCTACCTCTGGTCCTATGCGAGGTTCTGACAGTTTATAGGCATGGGTGTGATGTTGAACTCGGACACATCTGTCGATTATCAATACGTCTTCTACTTGTCAATCATCCTGCAGACTTTTTTTTTTACTTCTGTCGTTCACGTCGACGATTTATCCTGGATGGGGCGTGCTGTTGTCCGTGATTGGCTCATTTGTGCATGCGAGACGAGTCTCGATTGAAGCGCTCTAGCGTGGATATAGCCTGGCCAGGCCTGGAGGTACGCATCCTTACAAAGCCCAGCTCTTGGGGTTGCCAATGGACTTTCGGTAGACATCGACTTGTGATGTACGAGTGTAGCTATAGTATTCTTAAAATCTATATTGAGGATTGTACCGATGTGAATGCGACTGTAGCGGAGCAAGTGTTCTATTTTTGGACTCTCAAGTTAGCACCCGCGCAGTGCAACGCATCATGGCTGAGAATAGATAGGGTCTGCCTTCTTTCGGGATATAAGAATCACACAACCAGCTAGTTGGATTATATGATGCACCACAGCCTACTGACTTCATCTTTCCCCCTTCCTTCATTCCCGTTTAGTGAGCGCTGGCTTCATTTCCCGTGTTACGCATGTCCATAACGAAGCTTAAGCTCAAGGCCTTTATCTATGTTATTTGTCGTATCTTCCTCGCAATAATCCGCTTTCCTGGTCTTGTCTCCCTCTATATTTTCATCACCCTTTACAACAAAACTGAGGAACGGTTTTCCGACAAGTTTTTCCCAGAAGACTACACATGGCAACCTGCCTTTCCTTCAAGCTGGAGGTTCATACTCCTCCTCATCCTCATAGTGCCCATCTTTGCATTCGTCGAAATACTCCGTCTTTTAGCTTATCGATTCCTACTTCCCCTGCTTATCGATCGGTGGAATAAGGCTTTTGGGGCCCGGCACCCTTCCGAGGAAGGGTATGTTATGTTCCATCGAGACAGCTCTATTGGCGGACGTGATCTTTTTAACGCTGACGAGGAAGAAAATGCGTTCATGGAACATGCGGAAGAAGGTGCTGGTGTTCGCTCATTATCTAGACCAAGTTCTCCTAAGGCTACTCCGCGTCTGGTGCCCTATCTCAAACCGTGGAAGATACAGCTTTTTGCGTATGTCGTCTTGTTTTGTGTAAGCACGTGGGTCGGAGTCCACTACGAGCAGCCTGGGGACGTGCGGTACAGGGATTCCATTCAGGAGGCCGTTGCACATCCTCGAAAACAAGGGTACGGAAAGCAAGGTGAGCTCCTCTGAATTCATAACTCGAATGCAATTTATCCCGCTTCAGAGAAAATTTTCATTACCGCCATGTTCCACGATAACGAAAATGTTATTCCATACTGGCACGACACTCTCATCAAAGTCATTCACTATCTCGGTCCAGACAACGTGTTCGTCTCTGTCGTTGAGAGTAACAGTACCGATAGTTCCCCTCAGCTCCTTGAAGCACTAGATGCAGACCTTGCACTTTTGGGCGTGTCACGGCGCATACTCACAAGAGATAAAGCAGTACCAAAGCCCGACGATTTGGGCGGAAACAAACGCATTGAATACCTATCGGCCACGCGTAATCGTGCAATGGAGCCTTTGCTAGTAGGAGGGTATGATAGGGTGGTGTTCTCGAATGACATATTTATCGAGCCCGAGAGCTTTGTCGAGCTGTTAGAAACGAACGATGGGGACTATGACATGGCATGTGGCTTAGACATGGGTCATTTTGGGTAGGCACATCCAGCTGCTACGGCACATCTATCATTCTAATCGTGGTAAAGCGCATATGATATGTGGGTTCTTCGAGATCGACAGGCAAAGCTAGCCAGTGCAATGTGAGTTGCGAATTCTATTTTCCCATATATCTAATTCAGTCTGTTCGGTATCTAGCTGGCCATATTTCTTCGACGAAGCTGACTATCAAGCAATGCATGCCGGGTCTCCTGTGCCCGTATTCACCTGCTGGAACGGCATCGTTGTCTTCACTGCAGATCCTCTTCTCCCGGTAGCCTTGCGCTCTAATCGCACGCTTTCCAACGATCCTCTACCATACGAATTGCCGGCAACCCACCCAGCAGCACACAATGCCTCGATGCAGGGTCCGAGTCCTGCTCTGACACCCCCAATACAATTCCGCGCGTCTGCGCCAGGGGAATGTTTTTCGTCAGAAAGTTTCTTGCTCCCATATGATATGAGGCGACAGTTTCAATCTGCAGCGCATATATCTTAACCCAAAGGTGATCAACGGTTACGACTGGAGGTTTGTCGCATGCTACATTATCGGGATATTGGCTCATGTATCATGTTAGGTTTTATTTCTACTTCAAGTGGTTTATGCGTCACCCCGTGCTCCGGTGGTGGATCGAAAAGGTGTACGATGGTGCATGGATGGCAAGAAGTGTGATGGTCGTAGGCGATGCAGACAGGGTTTTCTCGTGGGACGGTGGAGACTGTCATCCATGGTGGTAGATGGGCTCGGTTATGAGATCTTGGGATTTTGGGATTTGGGGGTAACAAGTCATGGGACGATATGGTTATTGCCTGCGTATTGGCATTTACGACTAATACTTAGGATACTACGACTATTTATACTTGTTTGCCCTTTGAATTCATCAGTACCCGACCAACTTGATCATATTTTCGAGGCGTCTAACAACGTAGATGCCCCATGTTCGAAAGGCAGCTTGGGTATGCAAATTCTGCTCTACACACTCTTCTATGAGTCGTCTGTACGTACTACGTCTTGTGATGTTTTCCCCAACTACCGTTCACAGGATTACCAGGGTTGATATGCCACTAATATTGTCAAAGGTTTAATATTCGACAACCGTCCGTTTCAAGTCCCTAACTATGGTGGCTGCCATGACCCCCCGCATCATGACGACAATCATTCTATTCGTGCACCTTGTACTTGGCATTGTTTGCAATGACAAGCTCTTCCCCCGCATTGCAGTCGACCAACTCGCACGAGTACAATGCTTCATCTCTTTAACAATTTTGACGTGAGAGCAAACATGTTGACCGGTTGCTAAGTTATAAAGCTCGCAGTGAAGGCCGTCACCGACCCTGCATCGTCCAGTCACTCTTCTGATTCATTCTAATTCCTTCCCAGCACGCCATGTTACCCGAAGTCATCGAAATTGATGATAATTCTTTCCCCGCTGCGTTTGACCTCCTTCATCAGGATCACCACACATGCCATAAACGTCGATGGACGTGCGCTTCGTGGAAGCCATCAAGGATCCAAAAGACAAATGTCCTAAAAGAAATCACAGTCCAAGGCCACCACCACCTCGCCGAATTCTCGAGGTGCCCTCGTTCTTCTGGAGCACCGTATTTGAACCGACGCGTGTCAGAAGCTTCTTATATTCCGATGTACACACAACCCAGTCCACCGTCTCCTGGAAGAAAGCGGGCATTGTTGGTGGGTGTTACATAATGTGTTGCAAACCAACGATATTTCTGAAACCGTGTATAAGATTGGAATCAATTACAAAGGTCAACGCTATGAACTGAGAGGGTGCAATAATGACATTCATAATCTCTCGCCATGCCTTATTAGTACGTGCAGTTGTTGGCGATTCGGTGGCGAATCAGTGACCCCTTTCTAGATCAATGGGGATACGATCCCGCAGACATTGTACAATTAATTGATGACGGCTGTGGCCCCTGCCAACTAAGCACAATATTTTACTTGAAATGCGCCGCCTGGCATTTTATGCAAGGGCAGGTGACTCCATGTTCTTCTATTGTACGTACTTCCTTTGATGGAACTGTTGGTCTTGTGAATCACGCGATGTCTTACACAGTTTCGGGGCATGGGGGCCAAGTCCGCGACCTGGATGGCGATGAAGTTGATGGTTATGATGAATGTAGGACTCAGGCCTTATTAGAAAGATTACTGTTGACGTGCACAAAGTCATATGTCCAGTCGATTATCAACAGTCGGGTGTGATTAACGACGATGTCAGGGCGTTTGCCTTTTTGATCAAAGGATAAGGCTGATTAGCTCCTCAGGAAATACACGAAATTATGGTTAGTACCGTGACGCGAAGAACACCCCATGGTATTTCACATGGTATTTCAAATAGTCGCTGATAGAACGCCCGCAGGTAAAGCCGCTGGCTGCTGGCTCACGGTTGACGGTACGAATTTGTGATCAATGACGCAACATCACCGAATAACATAATTGTATAGGCGCTCTTTGATGTAAGCACGTTCCTTGATACCGTAACTTCAAAAGTCGAATGACCTCAGTCATGCCATTCCGGCACGGTGCTTGGTGAGCCCCAAATCAATTTCATCGCTGACAAATACTGAATAATTCTTAGATTTGCCTTACCTTGTGAGAGAAGCAGTTTCTTCTTTGTGATTTTGTCTGATCATCACAATAGTATGACTCTAGACAATGCAAGTTCACCGATGGCGTTACGCCCGATGCTCGCATCAGGAAGCACTCCCAGGCGGAAGTTGTAAGAACCAGTTTTTGCGAGTTGTGTTTCTGAATCAACATCGAACAGTTTTGCTTCTCAGGTTGTGGGGATTCCGAAGAGAGTGAGAGTGTCGTAATGCCTGGTCAACCTATTGGCGGACTTATGACATTTGTGGGTAAACCTACCATGACATCAGTTCCTTCTAATCTTCCCTTGAAGGCTTTCATACATGTTTTCTGTCCGTGTCGCGCTCTTATTGCTAGCTCGACTGGCTAATATTTGCTTTGTTAGCTTGCACGCAGGCTCTAGCTTTCCAAAGTATATTCGAACAAATACGCGCGTTCGTTCGTGCGACCTTACCGGACGCCAGACAAGAACCTCAATTTTCCTGCTCAAATCCTCTCGTTTGTTGATGTGTTCTTATCCAGACTATAGCCACTGATATTGCACCAGGATACAACATTGCCTTTCTATATCTGAACGCTTGGGAATGGGATTGAGTCGTAATCACTCCTTATATGTTAACATGATCGTGCATATTTGATCTCGTTGACATCGTTCCGATATAAGCCGCTCGTGAGTACGAATTGATTCGGTCCAGATGCTCAGGACACTTCTCATCGATCAGCAAAGAACCCAGAGCTGGGCTATGTACCCGAAGCCTTCCCGAACCTGGATGCGGTTCACATGCCGTTCATCTAACATTTGCACAGCCATGATTGGCCAGATTGGCACAGGTCACGCTGCTTTTGTATCTTATCGCGCCTCTTCGGTAGCCAATGCTCGCGAGAGTGATTATTGTCTGGCAACAGGGGGTTATTTGATCGCAAGCTCCATATAATCTCCGTACCGTCTTGCAAATAAGCACTTCGTCTGCCTCCTATCCGTCGTTTTCTAGCGATGCACCTGTCAAACGAAGCTCGCCGAGACTGGCATGTATCATCACTTAGTGACAGTGTGTCATAGTCAAATTGACAAGATCATCTAGCGCTATGACGGCGGGAGCTTGATAATCTTTGCTCTCATATAACGCGTGTTTCGATCCTTCATTGGCTACTTGCCCACGCACGCTGAATCGTAGGTAGTAGTGATAAGCCACCCTCATCGATAAACACGCATGCCCGTCCCTCCTTCCAGACTGATTTCGTACGTTTCCATCCTGATCGTTACGTCCTCACTAACGTAGTACCATGACTTAACAGTCATCGAAACAAGGGGTAATGCAACCGTCAATGCACGATGCACCTGCCCAGTATTGATTCGTTTTTGGAAGGCTGGACAGATCAAGGAGTCCATACTCACCCACCCCTGTCGTTCCTGTGCGGCGATCGCCATCTCCGAAGTAAGCTCATTCCACTTCACGTGATCAAGTTGTTCACATCAGTTAGCAGACCAACGGCTATCAAAAACGCGCCGATCGCTGGTATGCAAACATCCTCCCCTGACGTCCTCTAGTGCACATGCAGCCCTTCCTCCATCGGTTCCTTCCTACCGTTTCACGTACAACGAGAGGACTGCGCCAGATGCTTGGCCAGCACAACATGATCCTGTGACCTCACGGCTTCACCGCTTACGGACGCAGTCAACTCAATCTCTTCAGCAGCATGCAAGAGAGAGTACTGAGTCATTGAGAAATCACGTACACTCACCGTATAGTGCTGTACGACGACCTTTCGTCGCAAGGTGCAACTGTGACCCGAGCGACCAGATAGAGATTCCGCAGACAATCAAAGTGTTGATTCCACATACGAGGAAGAAGAAGGCATTATGTGTGAGTCCTTTCAAGTTCGTCCTTGTGCGGCTTATTTCTGGGTAGATTGGCATAAACTACAAAAGCCAGGATAGAGAGCTTCGCGGCTGTGTGAATGATGCTTGGAACATGGCAGAATTTCTAAAGTGTCCGTTCATCTTCATCTTCTCTTGTTCACCCAGTATCAAGTAACGCAACCGTGCAACAGCCTCCTGGAATTATGCGAAAGAGGACATTATGGTGCTCACAGATGAGCCATACAATCTGAGATACATGCCGACGAAACGGAACATCCTTAGCGCATTACGGTGGTTAGTGAAAGACGCCCAACCTGGAGATTGCTTATTCTTCCACTGTGAGTCGTGTATCCGTAATTTTACCAAGCAATTGATGATGCATCCAGACTCTGGACATGGAGGACGAATCATCGACTTGGATGGTCCCCGTGTGGATGGCCACCGTGTAGATGGATTTGAAAAGGGTAACAGTTACGATAGTCCAAACTTTGAGAAATACTGATCTGTAACAAGCCATCCATCCGGTTGACTGGGAGCACGCTGGTGAGATTGTGACCGAGGTGCGTTTATATAGTTATTTGCTTTGATTGGATACGATGTAAATTCTCAAACAGGACCTATACGATGCAATGGCAAGTACTGACAACGCAGACTGTAAGGTAATACTAACTTTGACATAGGTCAAACCCTTACCTGCTGGTTGCCGCCTTATTGTAAGTCCGTGAGCAGCTTTATGCGTCAAGCGACTTCAATTTTGTTTTACCAACAGGCATTGTTTGATGTAAGTTTTAGTTGCCAATGTTCAAGTTGGACCGATGATATCATGAACACTAGTCATGTTATTCTGGAACTGTCCTTGGTATGAAGCGGTTGTATTGCTAAGTTGTGTCTCTTTGATTGATCTGTTTCACGCACAGACTTGCGATACATCGTCAGTCCCAAGATATGAGTCAATGCATTCGAGTCTGTCTAATCATTTAATCAGTATCAAGTCAGTAGTCACTCAAAACGGCATGCTGCGAACTCTCGAGCTCTTACAAGGTACCCGCAAGCTCACGTGGTAAGTGAAATGTACTCGACTGGAAGTCCGTTTGACGGTCAGATGTCAGGTATTGTTTGCGAGTTGTAGCGACTTCCAAGGTAGTGGGGGCGTCATCATAAGGGGCGGAGAGTTTCTCGGAGCCATGTCTTCTGTGCGTAGTCATTAAAAACTCGTTCGTGAATATTATTGTGACCAAATATACTTTCAGGCCTTCATCTCGTCACTCAGTGAGTAGTATTCTAGCAATGACGGTTATGCGACTTACTGGCATTAGCGACCAACCCAACCCAGACCTACCTCCAGGTGCTTGCGTCTGTGCAAGATATTTTACGTCGGACTCAGAGGCAGACGCCGCAGCTGTCGAGCTCGTATCCAATTGTATGTCAATCTCACACTCCCTCACACATTTGCTGACGTCGTGAAAACTTCATCAGGATTCCAGTCAACAATGCATCTTGTGATATAGACATTGTGCTTGTTTTTTCTTCCATTGTACATGCAACAGGGGAGTTCTGTGAGTAGAAGCCTTGCAGTGCCCCCTTTTCGAAGGCCACAACACGATCAGCAGAAGTAACACCTCGTCCAAATCCTACTAGATCTGATAGATGTGATTAATTAATTCACACTACGGAGATGATGTGCTCGCAGACTTCCGGGCATATTAAGTCGCCACATGGTCTGACCGCGTGGCTGGCATGAGAGGACCTACTTACAAGGTCAGCGTCAAGTAGAGTTCAAAAGATCAAATGACGCACAATCTGAGAGCGGGCAATCACATCAGCGTCCTGGACATCATTCTCTATAATTGGTGGGTCACCTGTCCAATGGCTATTGAATTTTTCACACCTCGACATTTCAATTGACTACTGAGGCCGTTACCGCCGAGATCTGTTATCGTTTGGTGTACATCACTGATCACAACAGTACATCATGGATCTTGGATTGGGAGGAGTGCATGTCATTGTTACAGGTCGTATTCTACAGCATCCTTTCGCACTGCTGACCTGACAGTACTCGAGCAGGGGCAAGTGGCGGCATTCGGACTAGAGACTTGTGATAAGTTATTTACTCTCGAGTGATGACCAGAAGCAGAACACAGGCACAGGTGCACAATTATCCTGATTCCTTAGGTCGCGCGAGAATGGCAATAGAATCTGAAGAATAATAGTTCATTCCTATTCGTCTATACAGGAAGCCAATTGTGACCCTGTACGAGCAATAGCACCGAAATTTCAAGAAATTTATTTACATCATTCACTGCTCGCTACGTGTTACTATCGCCGAGAACCCGGCAATATTATGGGAGACGAAATATACAAACATCGATTGCAGGACAATGTTTTCAATGAGCTTGATTGTATCAGAAAAGCAAGAAAGGATATGCATAGAATAGTCATAGCATAGTGATAAGGAGTTAACGTAAGAGGACAACGACAGGTTTTCCAGCCCTGTCAAATACGGATGGGCCTCACCGAAGCAGGAGTGGGCCTTCCCCTAGGACGGGGTCGGTTGAGTCTTAATGTTTCCGATGGCCTATAGAAACGGGTCAGCAGAATGTACATACATAGATGCGATATCACACTCACGTCATGACCGAGCCTTGCGACATATTACTAGGAACAGCTGCCAGAGAGATGTTACCGATGCTAGCATTCTCCTTATTCTCCAACCCATTGCGGCCACTGCTCCTCTTAGCCCAACCCAAAGCAGCTCTTCGTGCGACCGAGCCCACGCGGGGACGGGGTGGGAGGCCAAACATGCGCTCGAGTTTACCAGGTGATATCGCTGCGTCCTTCATGAATTCGCCCGCCTTGGTGTTTTCGACCGCATGCGACATGATGTTAGGGTTGACGGAAATCTGTTGCAGCGCCTTAGGTTGTCCTTGGGCGCGCATATTGTCACTGGGAGCGACAGCTGCAACAATGGCTGCCCTCATTTGCTCGGTGGCCGGAGAAGATGTGGACGAGGTCTTGAAAGTCCTAGGGTAGGGCGAGGGTCGAGAGTTGACGCGAGATCGCGTGCGTCGAGGGCGCAAATCTGAAGGCAGAGGCCCGTAGTTCTGTATTGAATGTTCTAAGAGCGCTCGCATGCCTGAAGGATGACTAGGAGGATCAAATGCTGAGAGCGGCATTCAGCACATCACAGTACAGTAAACAGGCAGCAAGTACTCACATTGAACTGCGAAGACGGAAAACGGCGTGTCGAGCCAGACTCGCTGACTCTCTGTTACCGTATCTTCAGCTTCGTCGCGAAGCGCATAGTACTTGCGTAGCGCCGTGATTCCCCTTTCGTCATCCCATAACGACACTGAATCCACAGACGCAGTCTCGGGATCAGCAACAAACACAGGAGTACGACCAATTATCTTTGTCGCCGAATCAGGAAGTTGGATATTGTTTGTCGCAGGACCTAGAGGCGACTGAAGTGACGAAGTCGGGGGAAGCGATGTTGTGTGTTCCTCCTCGATAGTCTCATAAATGGACGTCCGTGATGCACGGGCCTGAGAGATACGTCGTTGATGACCGTGGCCGCGAGCGCGTGGTCGGACTCGGTCAAAGGTAGCATTCGACAGAGGGTGAGTGACGTTAGAAAGCATGCAGTTGACATGTGAAAGGTCAATGCTGGACTGCGAGCCTTCCGAGAACGAGGAATATCCATCCGAGATTGAAAGTGGAGGGGTCTCAGCACCAGAACTCATAGACGTACAAGTGCTGGAGCGAGAACGGCCTACGCAAGGAGGGCGTGTGAAGACAGGGATACGGACTAGGATCTCAGTGAGCAAGACAATGACACCCATTTCAAACGACCAACTCACAAGATGTTGACAGATCTTCCTCTCCTTCTGCGATCAACACTGTGTTCTCCAAACTCTGCCTCTCCAAGAGACCGTGCTTTGCTCTGATCATGCGCTCGTCACCGAACTTCTCTGAATATGCAGTGGAGGCAATCGACGGCTTGGTTTCAAGAACTCGACTCTTCGGAGATTCGTAGTCGTCACCCTTACGACGGAAGTTTGGTTGAGGGGCGTCAGATGCCATATATTTCCTTTTTTCAACTTGGCGACAAGGCGAGGCTTCGATCATGGATCCTACGGAACGGCGTCGAACATGGCCACCGCCAAGCATCTGCGAGAGGAAAACATAAACAACCAGTTTACAAGTATGATTCCAACAACTCACGCTGATCATTGTGTCATCTTCCTTCGGCGGACTGTGAACACTAGCAATGCTGTAGCTTGATAACCGTTTGAATTGAGGCGGTGCATGCGAGGAGTCTACAGCAAAGAACGCAGAGTCAGACGAAGAAACGGATGTCCTATGGCCAGTCTTCTCAAAGAGCGAGTCTTCCATGTTGGGCGCCGGCTGAGGTTCGCCCATGATCGAATCATAGGACATGCGATTCACGTATCGACCACGCCCGGAACTGCTCGCTTTGGATGCTCCCAGCAGGGCTTTCAGGCGGTGATGCAGAAATGGCAGTCAGTGGCATCCCGCGATCCAAAGCAGAGTCAAGCATCTTGTCTCCCAGCCCTGGCCTCCCCAGGTTAATCTCCGAGAAGTCGCTGAGCATGGAGTCAATGGAAAAGTCGGGGCGATGCCTAGCCCACGAGGCACGCCCGCCATGAGCGTATGGTTGGGAAACGCTGCTTGTGCTAGCGCCCGAGTCATTACGGCGGCGGTATCCATAGCTGCTGCGGTTGTGTCCATAGCTGTTGCGGTTGTACAAGCTGATTGGTGGACCTAACGATGAGACGGAGGCTGAAGATGAGTGGCGACGATGAGCAGCAATACGATTATATGGATGCATCTGCGAGTGAACTGAAGGCACGGAAGTAGAAGCTGGAGGCATCGCTGTCGACACGTCTCCTGCGAGGTTGTTTGTGGATGAAGGAGAACGTATCATCAAGAGAAGACATGGTGAAAGAGAACTCGTCCGAGGAAGGACGCTCCCGAAGGCTTGGGAGTGGCAACGCTCCATAGTCGAAAGGATCCGTGGACCCATGATTGATGACCTGTCCATATGACGAGATAGACGCAATGCTGAACATAGACTCGTGCTTGTTGTGCTGGCTACGCGAATTGGCTCCCGGTGGAGGGTAGAAATTCGGACGATGGTCATGGAACTCGAATCCCCTTCTCACCTCTGCGAATGAGTCAAAGCCCGCAAAGCTCAGTTCAGAAGAGTGTCTGCGGTGGCCTGGAACATTTGAAGCACGAGCAGCTGAACGCTCGATGCGCTTCGAGCTAGAGTCTGAATCGAGGCGGACGCGAGATGGAGGCTGAGGGAATTTCAACAGCCTTTGCAAATATGGAATTGAGAACGGCAGAGTCGTCACCAGCTAATGAAGTTGAGGAGAGGGACTTGGCAACAGCCGAAGGAGGGATGATGTCTGACAGTGTGAGTGGCTCCTCGGTCTTTTCAGTAGAAGGTGCAGACGATGGCTTGCCGCCAAACTTAAAGTCCCTATTGAGCCGTCCATCCGATGGTCGCGATTTCATGGACTTCATGGACTTAGCGTTCCTCAAGACTTGGGGCAGCTCTGCGCAAAGGGAAGTCCTCCTCCTCTTCTTTCTCCCAGTCATTTGTCGTGGCGAAGCTATCCGTTCCAGGAAGCAACGACGGTTCAGTGTCCACATCCATCGGGAAGCCTTGAGGTAAGAACTCCTGCGACACATAGTCCATGCTGAATGTGCTATCCCCCGCACGTTCCAGTTCCGCCTGCAACGACGGGATCTTGGGCACAGGTGGTGCATCAAGTGGCAGGTCAAAGTCATACCGCAAATCAATCTTGGCAGGGGTGCGAAACGCGTTCTCCAACTGCTCAACGAAGCTAAGCCTGTCAGATCCACCGGACTCGTTCAGCTTCTGCAGCTCGCCCGTGAAGTCAAAGGATTTCTTGGTGTCGTCTTCAGAGGACATTCCAGCCTCTTCAATATCAGCATGGTGGTCGTCCTCGTCGATGACTTTGGCGCGGAATACAGGAACTTCAGTGACGGAGCCTTTGGGCAAAGGAAGTGGCATCTCGGGCGGCAGCCCAGGCGAGGGCAGCGGTGGGTGCGTGGTCGTCAGGTTAGGATTGAACGATAGTGTGTCATCCGCTTCGCTGATCCGAGCTGGACAAAATGATCTGCAATTCGTCAGGAATGTCGGAGTCAGGATCACTCGCATCCAGCTCTTGACCTCCAACAGACCCGCCCAACGTCCCTGCGAGGCCAAGGTTTCGGCGTGCATCAGGGAGAATCAGTAACCTTGGACTATCAAGCTGTTTCGGGATATCATCGGTGGTATCGCAACGCAACTGCAAATGCACATGCTCCACAGGTACAAGTGATGACGGTTTCCTCTCGTGTCCTCTTGCCTTCTTGAACACAGGGCTTGCACCCAGTGACGCACGGGAACTAGACTTTGAATGTGCAGAGCCAAACGTGCGTGATGATGGTGAACGATCCACGTTACCCGTGAACGGTAAGCTCATGGGCGCTACGAACACAGCGCGTCCCGAGACAGGTACCCTGCTTTTTGCGGGGCGGAGTGCTTTGAAGACCGGT
This sequence comes from Suillus subalutaceus, assembly GCF_016647625.1. Classification (NCBI taxonomy): domain Eukaryota; kingdom Fungi; phylum Basidiomycota; class Agaricomycetes; order Boletales; family Suillaceae; genus Suillus; species Suillus subalutaceus. The sequence goes on from NW_024540301.1 coordinate 17,644, forward strand.
TCTGGTTCTGCCGCAGGCGCAGGGCTCATTGTACGTTTGTGCGTGAACCTAAAGGTCGGTGTTGCCTCGTGTGAGTCCCTTGACGGAGATTTCGCAGGTGAGATCCCAGCATTGAGCGTTGCCCATGGTGCAATGTGCTGCCCGATGGACGGAACCACAGCGGTGGATATCGTCCTTGGCGTATGGACGGAGTGAGGTGACGCTCGCAGCGTTTGCGCGGAGGCATTTGACAGGGCTTTCTAGAGTGATACATTTTGTGGGGCTGCCAGCTTGGGAAGAGGCCAACAAAGATGGTGAACGCCCACTCATCGGCGACATGTCCGGCGTCGCTTGGAGATCAAGGCGGTTGATGAGCTGCGCAAGATCATTTGTGGCTGCATCCAGGAGGGACATTACTGCGCAGTCTATGTCACAAAATCAAATAAACGCATCAGCACGACGCGAATAATCGACTGGCTGCACGGATGGCTTGACGTACCATTTTCGTCCTCGTACATAGCCTTGGGCCTACTGCGTCCCAAAAGCTGCTCGCTCACCGGCCTTTGACGTACTCGCTTGATGGGTGTTTCGACGTCGCTGTGGCCGTCAACAGTCGCCTCTTCGATGGTGACAATTGGCAGAGTAGATGCCTCTTCCTCATTCACTCCCTCGCCTTCTTCATGGTCAGACAACCTCCCAGGGAAGACCGACGAGAGTGGAGTCCTCTTCCTGCTATCAGAACTCTTGCGGGTTTCTTTGGTTTTCTTTTCCTTGCTGCTGTCCTTCTCCTTCAATGCGCGTTCCTTCCTCCTAACCTCCTTTACGGTTTCTAACCCAACCTCGTCCCACCTCACCGAGCACCCCCCAGAAGAAGACCCTCCCGAAGACACAGAAATAGGCCTCACGCTGCCAGCACTGCTCGCTGTCATGGTGGATCCTGTCCTCGTCCTGGCCAGAATACCGCTCCCTAACGTGGCAGCTGAATCCACCGGCAGTTTATTCGACCTCTGCGCTTGGGCAGCTCCAATCGACGATGTCAAGGACACACTGCGCATAGACGGGAGACGCATAGTGGAGGGGAGGCCCAACCCAAGGATGGACTTCTTCTTACCAAGAGTTGCTCTACTGGCGTTCTTATCAGGGCTAGCGCTGAGCGCCCCTGCTTCGAAGCTGCTGCCGGAGTAGCGAACAGTTGCAGCCTTGTCCTTCTCTTTCTCCTTTTCTTTCTCCTTGTTTTGACCCTTGTCCTTTTTTTTCTTCTTCTTTTTCTTGGGCTCGCTGATGGCGGTAGGAGTAGGTTTAGGAGTGTCATCGGGCGCGGGCGTGTTCTTAAGCTGTGCCCAGGAGCCAATACGTGCGAGAGAACGGACAGAGCGCATGGCTCGAATGGCGACGCTATCTTTACCTGAGCCGAGGGGAGGAGCACCTGGTGGAGCAAGTGTGGCACCATTTGAAGCGGACGCGAACGTCGCAGACGGCGGCGTTGGTATACGCAGATGTTGGTTCTCTGCGGGCGACTTGGAATGCTCAGAGAACACTGGGCTGTTAAGCAAGATGCCCGAGTCGAGAGAGTTGAACCGAGCTCGGGACTCGGTGGGTATGCTAGTTGAGGGCGGTTCAGGCGCTGTCAAATAAAATATGTTAATCACTGCGTAGGAGTGTGAATCATGAGCTTACATCTCGGTCTCTCTTTCTCCTTCGAATCCTTCTTCCCCTTCCCGATGGTCCACCAACCGGACTTCTCATCTACCTTTACCTTCGATGCATTCTCCTTGTCTTTCTTCTTTTCCTTCTTCTCCTTTTCCTTCACATGTGGAAATATTGGTCACCTCGCCGAGAGCGGGACCCCAGCGCATGCCATCCAAGGCCATGCGGCTCTTCTTCTTCTTGACTACGACAATCTCTCCGATCTCGGGATCGAGCATCGGGTCAACGTATATTTCGAGGCCCGTGCTGGAATTCTTGTTCGACTCGCGTGCGCCAACGCGGCGGACCACATCTGATAGATCAGCCTCTCGTGACGAAAGGAGACCGAGCTTTGATTTCTTGGGTACGAGACGCCTACGAGGCGTTGCATCTGAGGACGGGGCTTTGGGCTGCAAGAGGGGGCGGGGGCTGGGGTTCAGACCATGGGAGCGACAGCTGGTGAGGGCGTTGCGGAAATAAGACGGATGGTGGGGATGGCAGACTTTGTGGCAGGTGTTTCGAAGGGTGATGGTGAGCGGGCACGAGTGGTGTCAGTTGGTCGTAAGAGGAGTTGCACAGGCATCTCGTCTCGTGTGTAAGTGAAATTGATGATATGAACAAACGGTCCTTGAAAAACGTTATATGCAGTCGTGATCGTATTAAAACAGGTTGTCGAGATTCGAAATGATGAAGCAAGCAAAGTAGAAAATGAGAAAGCGTTATGAATCGTCGCGAATCGTGGTCAGTGTCGTTAGGAGATCTATGTTGATTTAAACTTGATTATTTGTTTGATGAGATCGTCGTGGTCTTGCTGTCACCTAACGGCCGTTCGACTCTGAGAGCAATTAACTCGTCAATGCCTTGGAATTAGTAGATGAAACGGGATATCTAGCAGACATGAGTGGTCAATTAAACAACAAAAGATAATAAATACATACCTGAGCGATGAAAGATGACTTACGGTGACAAGCTCGCGTGCAAGAGAGACAAGAGCCCCTTCTCCCTTCACCGCCTTCCTGAAAGTCGAACTTGTTTGGTTGTGTAGGTGCATAAAACAACGCGTAAACAAATAAATAACTCACGTGACCGCATTAGCCCTCACATACGACGAGGACGCATACTTACTTCAAGTTGCCCAGCGCCCATGTCCCCTTCAACGTTGGCGGGCCACCTTTGAATGCTTAAGCGCTGAAGACTGATCATGACGTTGTCTAAATCTTTAGTACAGATTCTTCCGTTTATCCTGGTTGGTGATCTCGATTCACAGCGCTTGGTGCAATCAGGCTCATACCAGGGTCTATATATCGTGCCGAGCCGAATTTCATCCACAGTCCCACTCAGTTCCGCCTATCCTCAAGCTCATTCTGAACCCCTCTCAATTCCTGATGTTGTATGTCGTTCGTCGAGGTACGAGCATTAAGCTCCTTCAAGTCTATGCAAGATCCCGCCAGGAGTCCATCCTTAGTTCCAACAGTTATTCTTTCGCTGACGCCGTCCACGTCGCCTATTATAAGCGGTATGTGCTCGCGCTACGACTGGGCGGCCCAGAGCATCGATGTTCACACGTCACTGGGCATTGGCACCTGCGATCATGATTCCACTCACGCTTACCGTGTATCGAGAAGTATCACTCGTCAAGGTATGCATCTTCATTCACACCATTCAATCTTTTGATAGCGGCCTAAGCCCTATTACAGCGCCGCCATGCTATGCAAAATCCAGCGGCACAACCAGCAGACAAGCGTGAAGACGCGGCGCACAGTTCCATGACACGTCAGCGAGAATGACAGTAAGCGTTTTCGCTCGTTGAGGGTCGGATGTCAAATAACTATTGTACAACATAGTAGATTGAATATTGACCCGTTTTGTTCCCGAAAGCCGTGAATGAACCCAAGCCGAGCCGCGGCTTTCGCCTGGCTTTCAGGTTGGCTCACGACTCGGCCTGAGGTTTTTCAAAGCCCAAGCCCCACCAAGCCGGACCCCCACATCACTACTTCGGCTTCTGCCCGTCATCTTCCTTTCCATGAAGGATATGTGACGCCGAAAGATCAAGGAGAATGATAGGTGCGGCATAAATGCAGATGCCACAGATAACAATTTTGACGTACCTTCCCGTGGCTGATCTTCACGTCATGCCGATTCCAATCATGTCCATCATGGCATGATAGCACCAGCGTCGTAACCCGTGGTATCTGGGAACGTGGACATTTTGAAAATACCTATTACATTTGACCCGATTAGAACTAATACACTCGAATTACAGCGAGAATCACCAAAGCGGCACCACTACGCCGTCCTGCGACTTCCTATGGCAACTCGACCGAGTTTAACTGAACAATGAAATGTTCCGATTACGCACTACTATACCCAACCTAAACCTGCGTCCCAAAAAGCTGCGTCGATGTTATGGGGGACGCCCCCGACGCTATCGTGGATGTTGGCATCTATTACCGACCGTTAATTTTCTTCTCACCGAGGAAAATACCAATAACTTTCCTCCGGCATCCTTCGGTTTATCCGGCATGCCTATTTCATCGTCATTAATGTCATTCTTGGCCTGGGGAGCGTCTACAGCCTCCCGTGATCACCTCAGCTATCAATATGCAGTCCAGCTGATCGCGGGCATGAGGCATAGGGAAAAAAAATATTCTCTATCGCAGACAATTTCAAGTTGGTTCGTGCTTTCCTTCTCTGTCAATCGTCCTGAATATCCGTTTGGCGAGTCCCAAATCACCATTTAATAAAATAGCGACTACCTGTGTTACATCCTGTACACAAAGGATCCTTTTGTTTCCACAATCGACCTAGAAAAAAAAACAGGGTGATACTTCCGGTTGCATGCACGAGGCAACAACCTGCGCGCTGTGACATACACATATTTGATGGAAAACAGTCGCCCACAACCGTTGATAATTTTTTCGCGTGTTCGATGAAACAGTGGTTCGTGTTCAAGTTGTCGGGTTAGCCTATGTGGGGCCCTTGTTAGTCCATCTGCGAAATTCTAGGGTGATTCTTCCGGCTATATGCACGAGGCATCGCCTGTCGCATTTTGATTTCCCACAACCTATCGACGGTTTTACACGGAACAACGGCTCATAGCCTGAGTCCTCCGTGATCAAAGCTTTTGTTGCAACAAAGGTTACCGGTATACCGCTCATGCATATAAACGGTTGGAATGTTCAGCCCCTAGCGCTGGATTTGAACGACCCTCCCTCGGAGTTTGAAACTATTTGAACATCGGACGCAACGTAATCGCCAGCGAAAAGCCCTGACGGTGTCACAGTGCTGCCTCGAGGCAGACCTTGTGCTAAAAAGGGCGGGAATGTGTGTTCAAGGCTGTCCCACTTGGTGATATCTTAGGCTGACGCTGGGCGTGAGACGAAGGACCTACTGTTTATATACCTAGGCACTCATGACTCGCTCTCAGAGAAGCGGAGGCACATAGAGGCACATGCCATGATCCCATCCTACACGCTGTCTACTCCCGCAATCTTTGGTAAGCACCTGCCATATACGCACTCTATTCATCCTATTTTTCAAATTCCAGATATTACGCCAATCACGGGTAACGGAAGTGATTACGAAGGGCTGAACCTTTTAATAAACGGGATACATCCCCACTTCCAGCCGACCGCCAGTTGACTGTCACACTATTAATTTTCATTCTCGATCCCCTCAAGGTCAGTACAACATATCCTGCACGTTAACCCATGATGACAGTCTTTATTTCAGATGCCCTCCGTGATGTTGAATAGTGTGTCAGTCGACTCCTTGGTCAACGTTCGCAAGTTAAGTGCAGCACGCTATCTGCATGGAACATCGACAATCGCAGCAATCCCGGACGAGCTGCTGTCTGCCATCTTTCATATCGCAACCCACGATTTTCACGACTGTTATGACGCTATATTTCACGCTACCACAATTTCCCATGTCTGTCAACGCTGGAGAAACGTATCTCTTTCGACCTCATCATTATGGACCGTCATCGTTTTCACATTTCCTACTCATCGCACTCAATTCTTTCGCATCATCGACTGGCTTGCCCGCTCCCGCTCTCGCCCTTTGCACCTTTACATGGATTTCCGAGATCCTGCATGGAATTGGGACGAAGCGTCACATTGCTTTAGCTGGAAAAATATGGAAAATGTCATGCGACTTATCTTGCCATTTGCGCACCGGTGGCAGAAGGTTGAACTTCTCACTGACACCTGGGCTCCTATTTTTACCTTCCTCTCCTATACCTCCCGCATAAAATCAGTTCCTATGTTACAAGATATCCTTCTTTCCCGCTGTAACGCCTTCTTTGCTGCAAAGGGCGAGCTCTTCCGCCCTTCTGCAATGAAGCACCCAGTCTCCTGGTTTGGGGGAGGTTCTGCATTTCACAGCCTTCGTCGGGTCTCCCTTGCCGGTGTACACGTGAACTGGGCAAACTCGGGATTGACGGGTCTTTTGGAACTCGAACTCAAGTACCACGCGAGCGAGGTGATGCCAACTTTGCACGAGTTTTGCGACATCATATCGGCATGTCCCGAACTCGAGCGATTGAACATCTTGGGATGGGGTCCTCAGATAGACGTAAACGTTGCGCCCAAGCAACGCACTCTCTACCTTCCACATTTACGAGACTTTGCCTTCGGATTCATCGATGTCGATCACGCCATTGATCTCTTGTCGCTCTTTTACTTCCCCGCTCTCAAAACGCTTTCGCTGGAGGACATTTCCTCTTCACTAGATCCGTTGCACCCTTGCGATTCATCCCGTCTTCTGGAGTACCTCACAGCAGCTCACCACGGGTCGTGCACGACCTTGTCTCATCCATTCCCATGCGCAACGTGCAGTCCATATCCCTTATCTTTAATTAGTTCTTTGGAGCTTCATGGCCTTACATCATGCGGAGCTTCTTTGCGCTGCTTTCTGCAAGAAACCGTGACTCTCGACCATCTCGTACTATCTGGTCTGGACAAAACGAACCTACAAGCAATCGTTCCAGACCTAATCGCCGCGGCGCTTTGCCCAAGTCTTCTTGACTTGAAATTCAACGACGCGGACCCGACGATCGTTCCGTTATTAGCTTCTCTCCCAGTTGGTATCGTTCGCAGTTCCAATTCTCCGTCGATGCGTGTCGTCGTAGTCGCGGATGTTGCCGACAGTGATGACGCAAAGCACGAGCTCATGCACGTGTTGTGGGCCGCTGGCGTCGAGGTTATAATCTCAGGGAATGTCAATTCTTAAAGGCTTGGCAAGGGAAGCCACAGCATTTTCGTGCACCGCTTTCATCAGTCATTCGTTCCTCATTTCCCTTCACTGCACGCTCTCCCCTTTATCACCAACGATTTAACGCACCTTTGTACGTATGTAATACTCTTCGACATTGTTCACGTCACTGTATAGTGTATCATCTATGCCCACGCATCCCCTCATTTCCGTCAAAGTCGCATGTTAACATGTCCGTCAGTAATATAGAGCAGAGTCTCCTGTAGCATATGTGATATGTAATACACACGTTTTGTTCGATTGGCAAAATCATCATGAATCAGACGCGGGGTGTATTAGACTCTGTTCGTATAATATTTATGCAGTATTGGAACCACCCGGGTATTCTCTATGTTCAAATAAAAGTGCGGTCTCGAAACATGGCGTGCAACATCTGAATATCATGTTCAGCCAAGATCAACCGTCCGTCTTCCGCTCCATCAGGTCTCCAGAGATGATTTCCTCGAAATACGTTCATTGGGTATCGGACTTGGCCTATTATCCCGGACCAGTCGAAATCAATCAACTTGAATCCAGGGCTGCGGTCCCTTTTTACCATAATATTTACGTTCCGAATGTCTCCATGAACATAGCCTTCTTGGTGAAGAGATCGCAGTCCCGTAGCGATGGCGTCATGATGAGGGTAAGGAGCGGGAAGTTCCCAGAGAAAACAGTAGTCCTCTGTCAGCATCTCCATCAGAATCATATACCATCCGCCTGGTAGCTTTTCGAAGCCGTGTAGTACTGGAGCGAAGCCGCCGGAAGCACATCGTTGATGTGCTTCCTTGCAGTAGTGACGGACAAACTTGACGCAGAGTGTCTTGTCATCGGTTGTCTTCACAGAAAAGAGTGGTTTGGTGGTATCCATTCGACGGCAGTACGTGAAATGACACGTCGACGATGTCTCCATGCAAGTATAAGAATACGGGTATGGAAACCTGGGATCTGGAAATTCAGAGTCCAGAAATTTGAGGTGTGGATCGGGAGAAAGGGACGTAGTGTTTGATAAAATGTTCTTGTAACATTCCGAGAGAGACTGAAGAGCTTTCCTGAGCGCACCAACGTGCCGCGCGACCATCGCACGCATTTTGGTATCGGTGTGGTGATAAAAGAGAGGTAAAGCAGTCGAAATCACCTGCATGTTCGGACGGGTGCTCCAAACAGCGGCTGAGAAATCAATGTACGGCCCTGTTTAAGTCGCGATCAGTGCGTCGCGAGTTGTCAAATACTGCAAACTTGCCGAATAGAGTGATCACTATGCAGGGAAATCTAAATGCAGGATTATCCTTCGCGAAAGAGTTGGTGGAATGTATGTAGCATGAAAGGGCTTGCATATGAGGTTCAGCCTCCGTGGATCCTATCTCGTTCGTAACTTGGGCGATTGCGTGACGGAAATATTTGTACTCCTTGTCACCGTTGGTGTTGTAGGCGGTGTCGTTAATTCTTATGGGACTTAGGTCGATGTCGTGCTCCTGCAGGACTTCATGAAATTCGGAAGCTCGTTCTGTCTCGTTCTTGAAGAAGCTGGACATAGCCACCGACAATGCCATGGCCAGCTCGTTATCGTCTGGCGTTGGCTCAAAGTTTTCACAGTCGTCCATGAATGCACCAAAGACTGGATGAAGTAGCGTGCTAGGGATAGCATCTGCAACTGAATGGGGTCGATCCCAGTGAACGGCGAGGTCCGGATTTTTCTGTATGATTTCGAATTCAGAAGGTTTCCCCTGACTGGAAGGAGACTCCTGGGGAAATTTCCTGCTGTACTCTGAACGAAGTTGCTGTGTCCTATACAGGAGTGCGAAAGGCGACAGTTGTAAATGACTACGGGAACCGTCTAGAAGGTAGCCGTCAGCTCAGCCGCCGTGTCAAAGCGATATCGATAAGCAACTCACCAGCAGGTAGTGGCTGGATGACAATATGTAGGTGCTCTGAATGAGGAGGACTGTCAAAAACCTCGAGCATTGTATCCAAAGGTAATAATTGTTTCTTGTGATCGAGTTCGAGCCCGTAGAGATTACGCTCGAGGGTGTCGTCGACAGGCAAGTCGACCTTTCACGATATCAGACCGTCAGAATTCGATTGTAGGTATCAGGTCACTCACCTTCCATAGCTGGAGAGCGTCTGCAACCACGTCGCGAAATGTAGCCTTCTTCCCTTCCTTGATAGCCTCTCTCAGGTTACAGACGGCCTCCGTCCATACAATCTCGACCTCGAAGATGCGGCGGGGGTCGTTGCCTAAGACTAAGCAGTTAAGCTTGATGGTCGGGTAGCCGGCTGGCGGACAACACGCCAATCAGACAACAATCAGACAACAATCAGAACGGATGAAAGAGGAAGGCAGCCGTCAGCTCAGCCACCGTGTCAAAGCGATATCGATAAGCAACTCACCAGCAGGTAGTGGCTGGATGACAATATGTAGGTGCTCTGAATGAGGAGGACTGTCAAACACCTCGAGCATTGTATCCAAAGGTAATAATTGTTTCTTGTGATCTAGTTCGAGCCCGTAGAGATTACGCTCGAGGGTGTCGTCGACAGGCAAGTCGACCTTTCACGATATCAGACCGTCAGAATTCGATTATAGGTATCAGGTCACTCACTTTCCATAGCTGGAGAGTGTCTGCAGCCACGCCAAGGAATGCATTCTTCTTCTCTTCCTTGATAGCCTCTCTCAGGTCACAGACGGTCTCCGTCCCCACAATCTCGACCGGGAAGATGCAGTGGGGGTCGTTGCCTAAGACTAAGCAGTTAAACTTGATGATCGGGCAGCCGGCTGGCGGACAACACGCCAATCAGACAACAATCAGAACAAATGAAAGAGTGGCGATATCGACAGACAGCTTACTAGCAAGTGTCGATTGAACAACAATATGCAAGTGCTTATAATGAGGAGGACTGTCAAAAACCTCGAAAATTTCATCTACAGGTGATAATTGTTTCTTGCGATCTAGTTCGAGCTCGTGGAGATTATGCTCGAGGGTGTCGTCGACAGGCAAGTCGACCTTTCACGATGTCAGATCGTCAGCGTTCAATCGTAGGTATCAGATCACTCACTTTCCATAGCTGGAGAGTATATGCAGCCACGCCAAGGAATGCATTCTTCTTCTCTTCCTTGATAGCCTCTCTCAGGTCATAGACGGTCTCCGTCCCTACAATCTCAACCGAGAAGATGCAGTTGGGGTTATCACCCAAGACGAAGCAGTTGAGTGTGAAGTAGGACTCCATTGGGAACAAGGGTAGGTGGTGGGTATTGGCATTGAAATTTGAGGCCTCGAGGTGCTGAGCGTGCTTGAGCAGCGGCGCGGAGTCATAAATGCATAAGGGGCAAAGCGGAAAAGATTGCGTGATGCGATCAAACAATGGGCAGCCTCGATGATCCTATGTAGTACTATCATAGTAGTGCGGACTTGCCAACAGCAGGCATTGATCAATAAAAGGATCCCGAACAAGTACTTGGCCGATCTCATCCCACAAAACCCTCTCTACTCCCGGATAGAGCCAGGGAATATTGCAAAGTGCTGCGATCAATTTCATGATGATCAGAACGTGAACGAATTACTTACAAGGCAGACCAGTCATGCATACGATAGATATGAAGAGCGCCAATGTATGTAATTGTGATATCAATATGCGTGCTCTAGACCATGATTGCAAAGCGATAGCCTAAAAGTCCCAGATAACGTTAAGTATACAGCCTCCATCGAGCATCTGAACTCGGTTCATATTCCTTCTCCGATAAGTCGTTCGGGTGCCTCCACATATGCTCTCCAGGACTCCACAAACGCAGCCAACTCGGCACCCTCTAGCACACGATGATCCGCACTCCAGCTCACACCAACCTTAAGCCTCCTCTCCCCACGGTCACTCTTGCTGACGTCCCACACCCATCTTGCTCTCCCTATGGCGACGATCGCGACGCCACCCCCAGGCACTAAGACAGGGTGCGCGTACTCCCCGTCGCCAATTGCACCCACATTAGATATTGTGACCGTTGCACCGCGTTTTGGCATCTCGTTTGTCGTGAGTGCGCATGGTACTTGACGGCCGAGGAAAGAAAGGTGCTTGAGTTGTGAAGATAAGCTGTAGATGCTGTGCGTATCTGCATGGGGAATGACGGGTGTGTATAAACCTGTCGTGGTGCTCAGAGCAACAGCGATGTCCGCGTGCGGGCGGATGGTAAGGGTGGGCTTGCCTCCTCCATTTGTACTACCTGGCGTGATGGAGGAACGGAGCACTGGCCATGCCATCATAGCCTTTGCAAGCGTCTTTAAGAGTATGGGGAGGTATGTAAGACGGGTGAATTGGGCACTTTCTGGTACGGGAGGATGAGATGGCGCAGGATGCAGAGCGGAGGGGTTAATTGGGAGTAATAATGATTTGGAGGGATTAAAATGTTCTGGTATATGCGAATCGAGGGTTGGGAGGAGAGCATGGAGAGATGTGAGGTCGAGGGAAGTCGAGTAGCTAACACAAATGATAAGTGATAGCGAATGATATCTACAAGGACAGAATCATACCCGAAGTGTGGAATCTCAAGACTATGGGTCATAGCTTTCCACATGCCATAACGTGTCCGCCCAAGCTCGACAATTACGTCTTGTTCGGCTTGTGCTCGTGGTGCAGCTGAACCGGAGTGTACTGAAACAGAGGAGGCTTGCTGTGACAGGAATACATCAATATCCTTCTTCTCGATGCGTCCGTCACGTCCGCTGCCTGAGAGAAGTGAAAGGTCAACCTTGGACTGGCGAGCGTAATGACGGACTGAGGGCTTTGCGAGCACGTTCTCGGGGTTAACATTGGGAGTGGAAGGATGTAAGTAGTTTGGGTCCATAGGGTGTAGTCTTCTGGGTGCAGATGGCTCCTCAGTGATATGTTCGGATCTAGAGGCAGCATCTTCCACAGGCTTGGAGTTTGAAATTATTGGCGCGTCCGATGACGCAGGCTCTATCTGCTCTGCACTATCGCTATCCAACAATTCCTCATCAACCTCGATCACACAGAGACCTTGGCCGACCTTTGCAACTTCACCTTCCTTCACCAGAATCTCTTTGACTACACCATCGAACGGACTTGTGATTTCGACGCTAGCTTTGTCACTCTGGACCTCGCACAAAGGCTCAAAGCTTTGTATGGTGCCAAGTTCCTTCACATTCCTAACTTATGAGCTCAGTGGGGGAGCACGATATTTGCAAGGTCCGGCCGACGCACCATTTGATAACTTCACACTCTGTGATGCCCTCGCCAATGTCAGCAAGCTTGAAGTTCTGTAGTATTCTCCTCGAAGATAAGCATGATGGGAACGTGTGAAAGCGTGAAACGGCAGTTGAACGAGTGAGGAGGCGACGGAGAGGGCGGATGAGCATGACAGTAGTGATGGTGCGGGGAAGATGAACAAGCTGCTTAGATCCGATCGGGCTAAAAATGTAATACATATGATTACGTAATCAAAACATATATTGTCAACGGTTTATGTAATTCAAAGTTTTTTTCATGCGTCCCTTCCACAGCCTCCTGAAGTTCCGGATGAATTCGTAGGTTTCTGCTAGGTGTATAGCCCTGCGGCGCCACAGGTGTGAACAGCACTGCGCTTCGTTCGTACGCGAATTCAAATTAGCGACCTACGTCCTCACCGAATGCTATAGGGCCACTTATTTGATCTTGAACCAAAGTCATTTTGATCAATCATCTAGATCCGCGACGTGATCACATTATGCATGGAGGTTATGAACACAGGATGTGGCTTCGACGTGTTACCAATTCATCATTGGACTCGGCTGTCCATGTCAGGGTGAGCTCGCTGCGGCGCAGTCGTATCTGCCGTCTTCCAAGTTTCGCAGTATGTATTTGATCATTCGACTAGATTTTCAGATAGCAAAGCTTCACTTCAAGGATCGGATGCACAGCCACATAATTATTTAGGACACTCTTGTATTTACAGGCCGCGATGTTTTTGAGAACCTTCTTCTGGCAGTACACTCGGATTTCGGCCTTCTCACACTTCGAGGAACGTGCTTGGTTGATGTCATGCTGTGGGTATGCTGTGACTTTGTTGTGGTCACTGGCCTGGGCCTGGGCCTGAACCGAGACCCGCCGTAATCTTACGGACATAAACGTATCTTGCGGGCTGGGAATGACTGCGTTCTTTCTGCTTCGTCCTGACTAAGTCAGACTTGTTCAGGGACGGCCTCTTGGCTTTAGTTAGAAAATAGCTTCCCATTGACGTTTCAAGTTATAACCTTCTATCCGCAGGTATACCCTTAGCTTTGTTCCCTCCGCCCCATCCTACGTACATATTCCCAAACCAAACCGCGGAGACATTCTCCGACATGGCTTCAATTGGCTTCTTCAAGATGAATACAAGCATGGAAGTGAGTTTCTACAGGCATATGCAAATGAAATAACTCTCATGGTTAGAAGGTTGTTACAACTATCGCCACCTACGGGCATGATATCAACATTGTCCGACGGGCAGTGGAAATGTACATTGTGGCCAAAAAGAAAAAGGGTTGCTCTGAACAACACATACACGAAAAATTAGAAAAATTGGAGCTCAAGGTTTGTCTATCTTTTGCTTGGCGTTTTGATGGGCGTTGACAAGAAGCGCCAGTTCATGCACCTAGAGGAATTGCATCCCGCTTGGAGAGAGGCTCGGGCGTTATTCCAGCTTCGCAGATCTGATCACATCCCCTTGCCCACGTCAATTGTTCGCGAGCGTGAAAATGAGCAGCGGCGCCAATCGGAGTGGGAGTCGTCCTCAGTGGCACTGTCGAGCCCAGTTGCTTCTTCGGCATCAACTTACTCATCGCCTTCAGCATCCACTTATACATCATCTTCAGCATCCACTCGCACAACATCAACTCGTCCTTCATCAGCGCCGTCTATTGCATCAGTGACTTCTAACTCGCCATCACCTCTCAGCTGTGGTAGCACAAGCAAGCAAGGTCTATCAGGACATGACGCTCCATCTCATGCTCATCCATCTCGCCGCGATACAGCACTGTCCTTACTCTCCCAGTATAGTGACGACTCGGAGCCCGATGACCAAGTGTTCATATCGTCGTCAGGCAATCCGCAGAATTAGCATGGGGGGTGTGGCATCCACGGCCTCTTTTAACTTATTATCTCGCTGCGCGTGAAATTTCTGTCTCCTGTGTCACTCTTCCTTTCGGAACTATATGGTGTATTTCTACGCATCCCAGAGCCTCGTCATCACATGCTTTTACCAGTCCTACTCTTCATACATCCTTATTCAGCCGCGCGAAGACATCGCGATCTGGAATACCTTGTTCGCGGAGCTGCGAACACAACTTGATTGCGTGTACAGTCGATCGGTTTCGATAATCGATTTGTGACAACACCGCATCAGACTCTTCGCGGGGTTCTAATTCACACATCCTTCGACTAATCATACAGATATGCCTTATTTACTCCAATGTCCATCTTTTACGCTCGCGTCACTGCAATCCTTATTCAAGCAGTACGTAGTTGGATTCGCCCAGTCAATTGTTACCAAGGCCTCAGGTTTCATTGTTACCATTTTGTCAGGCGGCTGTAATAGTATTTCAACTTGCTCATATGTCTCATTTGCAAGTGTACTGGGGCCACGTTAGACTCGCAGAAGCAGCACGGGGGAGCGAAAAACACTCATCATTAGTGTTCGGTTTCACCATCGAGTGAAAACTTCCATTCCCCTCAGACAGCCACCTGCGCAGCGAATGAAACACCGGACGTTCTCGAATTGATCGACTGTGGGGTATTGGCGCCTTAAGGCCTTATTAATTTATTGACGAACGTGCGTTATGCGTTATTCACAATAAACGACTTTTTTTTGGTCAGGCGATAGATCCGTGGCTTTAAATGGTTCCTGGTGTGTTCCGCCGCTCAGGAACACATGTCAGACTCAGAGTTGGGTACTCAATGGTACAATGATATCCAAATTTCCCCACTCGCCTATATAACGTCTATCGCTATCGCGTACTGGTCGACGGCCAACTCGAAATTTCCCTCACCTCAATCCAAAGCCTAGTAACGGATCCAAGACTGAAGGATGGACTCCGCCGGCTTCTTCAGAGGGGATACGATGATGGAAGTGTGTACTTGCCGCCATGCATCGTTGAAACCGCTCTCATGAATCACAGGTCTTCGCAGTTCTAGCCAATTCTGGAAACAACGACAAGAAAGTCCGGGACGCAGTGATATTATACATTGCACGGAAAAAGCAGAAGGGCCGGTCTGAACAACAGATTCAAGATAAATTACTGCAACTAGAGGAAAAGGTCGGTCACATTTTCTTATCCAACTTTTCAATGACAACAGATCTATATTCCAGTTCAAGCACATCGAGATGTGGCATTCAGCATTCCGGGACGCGCGAGCATTATACCAGCTTCCCAGGTCCAAACATATTCCACCTCCTAAGTCTGTCATCCACAAACAACATGAAAACGAGCTGCTTCATCTAATAGACATTAGACCGGTCCCCTCCCCTCTTAAGTTACCTGCGTCACCGTCCTGTAGCTCGTCAACCCCTAGCAGCAGGGATGGACCGCCGCTGCGATCACAGGACCTACCATATGTGTTACCTACCTTCTCTTGGCAAGGCGAGAGTCTGGAATCTCGTGTACATAGTGCTCCATCGTCTCCTGGGCAAATAGTGTCGTCCGATGTACTTTCATTGCTCTCCCAATATGGTGACTCCGAAGGAGACAACGAGATCACAGCATTCCTATCCAGGCTTGAGCAGAGCTAGCCAGAGTCATAGACTCGTATCATACTCGACTTTATGCACGTCGCGCTGTACGCTTCCTCCTGCCCCTCGTCTCACACCCACTTAGCTGCTTCTCAACAATCAATAACTTACAACCTTAGAGGGTTGTTGTACTTGTTCTGCGTATCGCCAACGCTTTGTTTGTTCACAAACGTTGTTGTGCGCAGATCCTCACAGCACGAATCCCTTCACGATTACCTTAGGAAACATCAACAAAAAGGTGTTTTATGAGTCACGACATATCGGTGGAGTCGGTCGCTAGCCTCAAATACTTTGCGTTAAACAAGCCACCTACTGATCCTCCCGCTACACGATAAACCCGAGGACATTTGCTGTAGATCTCTTGGGAGTAACACAGCCGGAAAGGAAATTGATCTAGGTTACAATTCAAAATTCTTCGTCAACAATATTACAAGTGTGCGTTTTCTTTCTGATCCCCGGTGAAATTCTGGAGCAGAAATTAAAATGGTGGTCGCCGCTTACAGGAATGGTGGATGAGTGAAGCATTTAAACAAAGTAAGAATATAACATCTGTTAAACTAACGCTCTTTCAGGCTCTATCGCCATAAGATTAACCGCGCAGCGGCTAACCCTCATTCCAAATCTCCTATCACCTCCTCTTCAAATATATATACGTAAGTATAAACTTTCACCGCCACATAGTATTCGAGAGCTTAAAGTCTCCCATATAAATTAATGATGACAAGTGAGGCAGTGCCTGTCACAAAACGGACGGCGGGCATATACTGGAAATAATGATGATTAGACTTCACGAGCAACAGCCCAACTCGTGGGGACAAGAAGATGTCCTTCAGGCCCGTGAACAATCTCAGCGGACGCCAATTGGCACGAATCCGAGGATCTGAAATGTGCACGGAGGACATAACGACGGCACTTCACGACTCCGCACACAGAACAGCAAACCTTGACTCCGAGATGAGCAAGGATATGCCTGGCCATGCTTCCCTTCTGGAGCATTTTGGAACAGCCACCCCATGAGCAGCGTTTACTGGCACTGTCTGGACCTGGACCAGTTATACCGTGTCCTCGGATGTGAGCGGAAATTGCACTGGTCGTTCCTTCTACAGACATGCCACAGAGGCCCCCCTGTAATTTGCACTCATACACAACAACTGGTTGGCCATTTTGTTCGACTCGAAACAAGGTTTCGGGATCGACGTTAACGATGTGGGTAGATATGTATCAGACAGTGGATCGTTGAAGGACAGAAGCTGTTAGATGAGCTTGTGAGAATGATTATGCTGCTGGTCAGCATTAATTATCGAGTTGCTCTTTAGAAATATGTACCAACGCACCAGAGGATTTCAAGTTGATTAAGAAAAGTGCGGTCAGAGAACTCTAGAATGCTACAAGTAGGGAGGGCTGGATTATAAGTGAAACGCTCATCCTCCAGTTATAAAGTTTCACTGTCACAGCATATATCTCGAGGCCATTAAGTGTGAGATCGGTACGCCGAGCGCAGTCAGACATAAATGAATATCGTAATACGCGCTAAGCATATGTACACAGCAGCAGTATCAAATACCGATAGCTCACGTACAGTCATCTCATTCAAAGGGCAGAGCGTCTAGAATGGCCGACAGGAATGGCGGACTGATTGGGGCACGCTCCATCAGGGCATTCGCGAGCCTGAGATGCACTCGAGACACTGGGGGTCTCTAGTATAGTTCGTATTCCCATGCTCACAAACATTTCGTAAACGAATATCGGACCTCTTACTCATCACAACATTGTTCATTGCTGTGATCCGATGAAAATGGATCGGGCGAAAACCTGCACTTGAAACAACGGTAACCGAGTCTGCGAGCTTTCTTTCTGATAGAACTCCAAATCAGAGAATCTGCCAGTTTCCCAGGATGCTTTATGTTCCAGTGCTTCCTGTGGTACTTAATACGACTTGATCGGCACATAAAACAATATCGGTGGCTCACTAATACTCTGATCGGAGGTCAGTCTGCCAGCATATATTTCCGACTACGATCAGATCACCGAGTATTGAGTACTTAGCGCGACGCTTTTGAGATTCGGATTCAGGCTGCAAAAGATAGCTAAGTATCCATGTGAAGAGTCCATCAGAAACGCGCAGCAAGACCGACAAGACTGAACTAGACCCAAGACTTTGGGGATTTGAGCACCTCCATCATCTTTCCTTCCGCCGAATCACTCTCTTCAAACATATCTGACATATACTCCCACCTTGCCATTTCTGGCATTCCCATCAGCACGTTCTCCGCATTGACACCGGGGGCAGCCAATCCAAATTTAATTCCCCTCTCACAAACGAGGTTGAATTCAACATACCGCCCATGTCGAAGAAGCTGCCAACGACGCATACGCTCATCTGAAGGCATGATTTTCCGGGGATTGAGAATGCCCATATAGGAGGAGGTGAATGCATCTCCGAGAGCACGTACGAAGGCGAATATGTCATCTGCTGTGCGGGGGCGGGCTTCGCCATCTACGGAGCCTAGAATAGCGTTCATTTCGTCATTTAGATCATCAAATCTGATCCCTCCAATACCACGATACTCCTTGCGATGGGGAATGAAAAAATGGTCGTCGCAAGACTGCTTGAACTTGGGATACAGGGCTGTCCCATAGGCGTCGCAAACCGCCTTCAGCGTCCCATGGAACTCCTTCGCATCTTCCTCGAACAGGTATGATGGTGTGAGATCTGTGATGCCACCAAACCACCACCCGACAACCTTTGCATCCTTCTCTGTGGAATCCAATACTTCAAAGTACCTGTAGTTCGCGTGCGCACTTGGTGCATTCGGATTGCGAGGATGTACGATTAAGCTGATGCCGCCAGCAAAAAAGGGAAGGGCAGTCATGGTATTGACATCCAGAGATGAATGTTCGCTGCTCATTTGCTTGATCGCAGCTGGGGGGAGTGTGCCGTGGATCATGGAGATATTGACACCAGCTTTTTCGTAGGTAGCATCATCTCCGGAAGAGGCATATGTGCACGAGATGCCACCACCGCCTTGTGGACGTGACCAGGCATCGCGTTTGAACTGACACGGAGGGGCTGAGGCATTCTCAAGAGCACTGACGATGTCGTTCTGGAGTTGGGTGATGTAGTCAATCACGCGCTGCCGCATCGTGGTCAGGATAGGCGACGACTCCAAATTCGACATCTTTTCTTTGTGTGGGTGGTGATCAGTGCTTGCGTCAAACCTATGCCTGATGATCTTGCAAGCAGCCTAGTTGTTCCCTAGTATCATAAAAACCACGAAAACAACTCACATTTGGGATCTCTGAGTCTTAGGATGCTCAAGGTGGTACTGATCGTAAAGTGTTAGTGTGAGATTGAAAGACCAACGTAGTACATGATACCGCCAGGCCCGCCGCTGCCCGCCGCTGAGTCGTCACACGGGGCTGAAGCGGACCAGATGATTTTTTCATATGCGGAAGTTTCTAAATCGATTCGAATATGTACAGTAGTGACCGGTTAACTCCGGTTGTCCATTGGCCAATAGCCATGCATGGACGATGCCGCAACGTGCGCAGTGATGCTCGATCATTCATCGCATTGGAGCGGCATTCAAGCCATTTTACACGGGGTTCTTCCTGGTTCTTCAGGCAGCAAATCTCCAGCTTCAGATCACTCAGATTTGGCTTCGTAGAGACACTCATGAACTTCTTTCTTCATGATCATACGGACTCAACACGAACTTTATACAATCCGGGTGGTAAGTCTTTCGTCATCGTGTTGCTTTTTCGCTCATTTCTCCAGCGAGGTTTACAATAATATCGTACTAGTTTTGACTCTCGTTGGTGATTTATGCGTCATACGAGGATTTGAAACTATTTGAATTCTGCAGCCGGCGAGTGATCTCCGCTCCTGCATAAAAAATTCCCGCGCGACGATGAAGGATGCAAATGACAATTTTGGGTCGCTTGCCCAGGCCTGCCCTCGCAGCCAGTCGCGGCGGCTATGCCTTGCGCACGAGATGAACTTCCCACTGATGATATCTTTTTGATTTGACACTTGATTTAATCAGTGTCTTTGGTGCCTGGGCCACCCTTATAAGCGAACGGACTCACCAGAACTCACTCAGCTGTCACGGCCAGACGCCTGTCATGTCAAGCAATACAACCACACCTTCCCCTGCCAATATAGCGCCTCCTCCACCTCCGCCTGGGACCAATTACATTGCAGTAATACAGCCATCTCTGAACTCGATCATGATTGGGCACACCTTCACCGTCATTCTAATTCCCCTGATTTTTGCGCTCTTTTACTTCTCCACTCCGCTTTCACGAAGAAGACCAATATTCATTCTCAATGTCATAGCCATCATTCTGGCATTCGCTGCTGGGGTCATGATTGACAGTCTTGCGGTCAGTATCATCGTTGTCTTTTACATATGTATATCATATTGATTCAATTGCAGATTCATTCAATGCTGTCTCCATTGAACCCATGACCGCCATCGGTGCGACTTTTTTTCTTTCACTGCCGCTTCTTACATTCTCATCCAGATTAACATCGCTATTGGAATTATAGGCGCATTCAAATCGATCCTTGTTGACCTGATCCTTCTGTTGCGTCTTGCATTGATCTACCCTTACACCATTGTAGGCCCGAAACGCTTCGCCCCCGTCACCGCACTTCCTGTCCTCTTGAAAATCGCGCGTCTCGTCAACATGTTCATGTTCATTAAAGTTCTTGCGGATGCTGCACGTGGCCCGACAGGGAGTGAAAATCTTGCAGTGGTGTGGGCCACTACACCCTACCTCAAGATTGAGTGGTCAGCTCAGCTTGTCGATAATATGTGAGTGGTTCAGTTTTGAGAGTAGGTCAGATCGTTGACAGATTGCAGCTATGCCTCCATAGCCTTCCTCTGGGCAATCCGTCTTCGAAAAATTTATAGATCAAGTGTTGCAAGTGAAATCAGCCCACGGAGGAGTATGTTGCCAATTTTTGTAGGGGTCGTGAATACTGTGTTAACACTGATATCTAGCGACGTTTGGACAACGTCTACGCACTCTTTTCTACATATCGGTCTCTAACTTCGTCTTCCCTTCTCTCTTGTCCCTCGCAGAGCTGGTTGTCGTGTATAAAAACGTATACGTCCTCACAGTCAACGAGATCGTGCTCGTCAACACCATGGTTGCTGTCATTGGTGTCGTGTTTGCGACCGTATGGGCCGGCTCTGTAAATTACCAAGACGAGAAAACTGAGCCTGCCGTGTTTGAAAACGCGCAAGACATGTCATTTGATGGACCAGGAACGTGGAAAGTCGCCACAGTCCGGCCTAGTTTGACAACGGGATCGACAGCAATCACTGAACAGATGCGCAGCACGGGTGGGGAGGCGATCATGCTCGTTGACACGAATCAGACACCAGGTGAGTAATGGCAAATCGTTTCGGGAACATTAGACCTAAACCTGCATTTATAGTCCCTTTTCGAAATCTTCTGCAGGAAATCCACGAGGACAAGGCGCTCACTCTAATTGGCTCTAGTCCCATGAAATATTTCAGGCGTCTAATGCATTGTATCCAATCGTGGGAAGCATGCAAAAACGAAGTGGAGGTGCCATGATGTCAGTGTTATATAGATGAGTTATTCGTCGACGCGGCAACACTTGTTATGGTGCGCAAATACGCGCAACGATACAAGAAACAATAAGAATTGTCGGGGTGTGGGTCACATCTGCTTGACTTTGGTGCCTACCTTTTCAAGTGAAGCATGAGAAGTTATGAGAAGTTAGAACTTGAATACCACATACCTTACTGTTCAACCTATTGTGGTGCAAGGAGATCATCTAATTAAGTCCTTGAAGTTTGCAATGAACTGTAGGAGGGGAGGGTGGAAGAGGAAGACCACTCTGAGCTGGGCAGGTAAGCTCGAGCTATCACTCTTACCAAGACAAGCTGCGTGGGATCAGAAACGCGGTGACCAGGTCAGGCAACTGTAGCATGATTGAGCCGCGAGGTCTGCAACCTAAGGAGGGAACCCGGTTATAGTTTTCAAGTTCTGCTAAACCCTCGAATGCTTTTCATTTCGTAGTCTCCAGTTGCTACTGACCTTATATAAGATATCATGACAGGACGTGGATTACAGTATACCCTAAGGCGGATACTGCGGCCTCGGCAGCAACATACACATGTCACATCGCAATGTCGTGTTCGTCGACGTTCATTGAATACTAGGTAGGGGTTACCACAAGACGAGTTCGGACAACTACTTAGTAGGCATCACCCTATAGTTTTGGCTAAAGTTAACCTCCGCTCCAGGCACGCGGTATTTCACATCGGAGGCAAAAGATGAACGAAAAATGACACTGCCCTATCAGGTTAGAGTTGATGGCACCAACTCAAGCTGTCTTCGTGCCGCTGTGTCCCCCTTTAGCTGCTAAGCTATCGCGGGTGTCGGAAAAAACAATACCTTTCATGCTAGCAAATTTCTTGCACAGCCGAACAAACACAACACACATACTCATCACCGGGCCGGTTGTGACCCCTTCTGAACCAACCATACCAGATCCTAGGCAGTGTCCTTAGGTGTCCTTGCGCTTGGTTTCGTTCGTGTTTTTCTTTGCTTCCGATTTGAAACCTTGCCTGTTTAGGATCTGGAACTGAGATTTAGGTAGGTCGCTGTCGCTGTCGTCGTGGGGCACGTGGTCGGCGACATGCGGAGGTCTATGGGCAGCGAGGATTCAGGCGGGAAGGAGATGGTGGCATATGGACACCGATCTGCAGCAGTACTTCAAAATGGAAGGTCATGTGCATAAAAGGAAACCTCTACCTGCGAGCAACGTGTTGACTAGGGCATATGCTTGATCACAACGAGTCACTCAAAAAATCAAGTGTCCAGAACGGCGGTTGTTTACAGACAACCAAATCCGAACACAGAATTTAAGATCGTCCTTGGCGCTGAGACTTGAATTAGGCTTGAACGCATGAGGTCCTGGGAAGACGTCTGAGTCTCGAGAGTAGTCCCCATTTCTGTCCGTTGAGAGATAGACTGAAAACAATGGTTTCTCTGACGGGTTAGCAGTGGTCATTTTAAAATCAGTAGGTCAGAAAGTACTTGCCAAATAACCTCCTTGCCAGTAGTCATTCGGGGAGCCAATCCTGGGCAGCTGTGTGATCGCGAACTCGGTGTCGTCTTGTCGACTGTACTGTTAGAAGCAGCGCCGGAACTTCAGAAGCACGCCAATATCGTTATCGTTGACAAAATACATTGATGATAGATGTGATAAGTGATATGGGCTAGACGCAGGACTCCACGTGCTACGACGCCATGCATCAATATGAAGAGTTGCAGCTTTCCTCGCGCCAATTGTAGGTGACGACCTTTTGTGCATGTCTTGATACTGGCACTTATGGGCACGGGGTTCTCTTCATTGGCTTGGATTACAGCTGCATTCCGTTGCACCACTATTCAAGTAGAAGACAGTGCATCCAGCGTGGTACGACTTGGTTTGACTTGGCGCCCCGGCTTGAAAATTCATCGTTCCTACTATGAGATCAAACATCTCTATGTAGCCCCCACCGCCAAATTTATGTGAGGAGATTCATGTTGTGATTAACATTATAATATGGTCAGCTATCAATATGTTCATCAGCTCGCTATGGAGACTGAAAGACATTGAAACGGTCAGTGCCTGGGACACACCTACTAGATAGAGGACGAGCCATACCGTGACCTTCTTGATACGATACTCTCGCACAACCAGAGTCAGGAGCCAGATGCTCCATACCGTCCACGCTCGGAGTTGGAGATCAAAATCCTCGGACCCGTGTTGGATGGACGCACACTGCAGCTCGATCGAGTAAAGAGTTCAGATCTGTACGAACACCGTGACCTTATTTTTGACCTGAAAAATTAAAATGAGACGGATCAACAGATTAAAAAAACGCAACGCAAGGACAAGCTCTCCGTCTAGGGAGAAATTGCGGAGATGAAGCTGCCCTCAGCGTCCTCATTGGAGATTCGGTCAACTGACCAAAAAAGAAGCAGCGTTTCAAGCAATTTTGTATAGCCACATGCAAACAGCTGTTCGGTTACCATTTTACTTTTCTACCACTTACCACCGCTCATTCATTCGTTCACTACCCCATTCCTTTCCTTTCACAATGCCAGGTCTTATGGCGTTCTCTCTCTTTTTCTCATTCTTTCTTGGTATTTTTTCGGCTATTGGAGTCGGTGCGTCAGAAACACATACCATAAAGTTTATCAACCAGTATGTCACACATGAAGGCATTGCGCCCGAATTCTGACATAAATCACAGATGTGGCCACGGAACCGTGAGCTCCACCCTCAACCCGTGTGGGGAAATAATTAGCTCACATTTTTCTCTAGCCATGCTTGGTTCTGAATGGCCAAAACGTATCTACTGGACAGGACTATGTCGTCGATGGCATATTTTCCGGAATCGCGTGAGTTTCACTCCCTCCTGCAGTGTTGGCTCAAACATATCTCTACCAGATACTTACAGACTGGTAAGTAAAGCACTCATATATACATCGTGTCAAATCAAACATCTATTTACACAGGCCAGTGTGATACTAATGGCGAAGGTTGCACGTTGGTCGAGATGAACTTGGTCAACCCGACCTGCGCGGGGTGTGGCTCCAGCGTTGATATCTCACTCATTGATCCGTGAGTTTCTTTCTTGTGATCATAGATATACCCTCACCACCTCTGCTCAGTCATATTTTCAATGTAGAGGCCTCTTTTGCGTGAGTATGCAGATTTTCACTCATATCGACGTCCTGACGACCGGATAGGTATTACAACGGATGTGACGGACTCGGAGCCGATTGTAAGTCCTGTCCGGTATGAAATCCATGTTTATGCTTACAAATCGCTTCAAGGCAACAGCGCCAACTGCGCCGTAGCTTTCTATGCCCCAGAAGACTGGTATGCCCAACGTCAATGTGAAGCCAATAATGTATGTAGCTTTGAAATATTGGATTCACCAACTAATCAGTTGTGACACAGGTGGACCTCCTCATTGCATTTTGTGCCAACGCATCCGAGATTATATCGGGCGGCAGTGTTCCTTCTTCAGCCTCTTCGAGCTCCACCGTCCTGAGCACCTATTTGCCATCAACCACTGCGACATCGACAGGGGCAACTCTATCGAGCCCTGCAACGTCGCAGAATAATCCACCTGCCACCACCTATGTCAGTGGTACACCATCTTCTACCGGTAGCAGTTACCCATCGTCCAGCCCCAAAAAATGTCGGAGGGGGCCAAACAGCACCGGCACTCTTGCAAAGCGCGAACCCACTGGACTCGTGGCAAAGATGCACCGCCAACGTCGGTCCATCTGAGAACGATGCGCTCTGCCCATCCTCTACTTTTTTGTTACAGTTATTGATTAACTGCTAGCGAGATTACTGTTTTTGCTATGTGGTTTCTGCGGAATATCTTGACATAGTCTGATGTTTTGTATATCCAACCCTACTCCACATTCACGCATGCGTGGATTCCATTCATCGGGAGGACGCCCAGGCGGCATTCTAGATGTTGTTTTATTTTCCATTATGTAGCCGGTCTTAGCTTCCCCAGTGCCTCCATAGATATATTGTCTCCTGTGTTTTCTTGCTGATCTGGCGCGAAGTCGTCAGATCCTTCATGTCTTTCAATGAAAATTTATGATACGATGTATCAACATGCGTATTACACGCTTCCTGAATGCAACTCGTATTCAATCAATTCAACAACGCCTCCCGGACATACACCCGCCCCTCATAGTCCCTTAGAGTGACCTTTTCCTCCAGTCCGATCTCCTCATTCTCGTAGTTGCCCAAGACGAATGCGTACTCTGCTACTCCTCCGATGGCCTTCCCCAGGTCAACCTCGGCCTTCCCCTCCTTGAAATTAAGCAGCACTAGCGCAGACGTAGACTCGTAGTTCCGCGTGTACGCGAACACCTGTTCATGTGCATCGAGGAGCATTACGAAGTCGCCGTAGATCTTGGCGTGGGCACACGTCAGCATTAGAGGAATGGAAGGGGTAGATGCGGAGATGTAGATATAAATGAAGGGTGATAGTGGAAGTTGAGTTAAAACGGACTGCATGCAGGATAACATATTTGTAATGACTTACGAGAGCATCATGCGTTTTCCGCACCTTCAGCGCGCGCTTCCAGAATGCATGCACGCTGGTTTCGTCACCGATCTGTTGTTCAGCGTTCCATTCTGCGTAATCGTCGTTTACGCGCATCCATGGTGTCCCAGTCGTGAAGCCTCCATGTGCACTCGCGTTCCACTGTAACATTAGATGAGATCATAGAAGGAAGGGATAAAGTTGTTCTTACCTGCATTGGCGTCCTTGCGTGATCGCGCGCCTTTTGCGCGAAACTGTCGAGTAGATCAGACATTTCAACGTCCTCCTTCCCTTGTGCTTTCTGTCTCTGCTCTTTAATCCTATTCCATCCTTAGCACTTACGCCCACTTGTAGAAAAATACAACGCACAAATTCCAATAATTCTGGCTCGCTACATCTTTGTATTCCTCGATCCCCCATGTCCGTGGGAAGTTCTTGAGGCCAAGTTCCTGCCCCTGATACACGTATAGTGTCCCTGTCTGAGTGATCTCAAAGATAGCGAGCATCTTGGCGGAGATGGCACGCCACTGCGCCGAGTCGTTCCCAAAGCGCGATACCGACCGCGCTTGGTCATGATTCTCAATGAAAACCCTTTGATCACGCCAAGCAAGATGAAACATCATTATTCCAACTTCCGTTGATATCACGCAGAACTCACGAATTCCAGAACCCATCATCGCGCATGAAGCGCTGCCAGCGACCAACGATTGCCTTGAGCTCGCCGAGCGTCCAAGGTTTCTTGAGGAGTGGCGATTCGGAGGGTGAGTCAATATCCACGAGCTCGAAGTGGAAGACCATGTTGAGCTCGCGGTTCTGCGGAAGGACGTATGCGGCGAGCTCGGATGCCTCATGTGTGAAGGGCGTTTCGCCAACCGTAATGAGGTCGTGGTCTGTGGGAGTTCCGTTGGTTAATGAGAGGAGATGGGGAAAGGAAGGGGCCCACGTGAGAGGACTTCGGCGTGCATTTGTTTGATGTATTTGTGTACCTGCGGACTGGGGAGGTCGAGCGGTGTTCGAGTAGAGATGAACGAACTCACCCATTCGCGAAGTACATGCTGGCAGGCTGGCAATACTGCGTGTGGTCCACCAGAGGCGCATCGGGGAGACCATCCGTCTTCGAGATGAGATTGATAACGTCCATCTATGGTAATGCCCGGTGTTTTGTGAAAGAAGTAAGGGGAGAGAGATTGTACGTACGCGGAACCCGTCACACCCTCTGCGCACCCAGAATCGCATGACGTCCCAGACGGCGGAACGCACAATAGGGTTGTCCCAGTTCAAGTCTGGCTGCTTAGACAGGTACAGGTGGAGATAGTACTCCCCAGTTGCGGGGTCACGTTCCCAGGCGGAGCCTGTCGCACAGTCAGAAGTACGAATTAACAATGAAACAGTTAGACTGAGTTAGTGGTCCGAAGCGAGGAGAAAGATGGGACGGCCGCTTCACCATGCAAGGAGGTCAAGGAAAACAGATCCACCTACCCTGGAACACGCTCTTCCAGTTGTTCGGCGGAAGTTCTACTCCGTCGACAACTTTACCAGGACGCCAGATGTACCAATCGCGCTTTGGGTCATTTTTGCTTGATTTTGAAGCGGTGAACCAGGCGTGCTGTCAATATGCATGCAATTAGTCCACGAAAGTAATTGTAAATAATTAGTAGAAACAGGAACCATATGGTAAGCCAGAAAGATAGAAAGTCAAGGGAGCTTGCCTCGTCGGATGTGTGATTCACCACTAGATCCATCCTGTCAAAAGGACCCGGGTTGACGCCGAAAAACAGGTTAGGGCTCGAACGATACATACATGAGTTTCATCCCCCGTGTGTGCACGCCTTCGAGAAGGCGATCCCAGTCTTCAAGGGTGCCATAGCGCGAATCAATGTCCTCATAGTCTGAGCTGAGGTGGTTAAAGCATGAAGCACAAGAAACAAAAAATAACCATTAGCGCTCACATATCATAGCCCATATCAGCCAATGGGCTGCGATAGATCGGGCTAAGCCATATAACGTTCACACCAAGATCCTTGAGATAGTCAAGTTTGGCGATGATGCCTGCGAGATCGCCAGTCCCATCACCGTTTGCGTCAAAGAATGATGCTGGATAAATCTGGTAGACGGTTGCAGATTTCCACCAGGGATGTGGTGGTGTGGACATTGTAGAGAAGGATTGCAGTGCAAATGCGATGGGCTGGAGCAGGGTATATATATAAGATGGATACGTGATATAAGATATGAAATATAATACATAAGCGTGACCTGAACACGAGGCCATGCATCTGCCAGGGTGAATGATTAGCGCTATAGCCTCGGCGGGCCCAGTCGTGCATGAATATGTCAACTCCACACATGGTGGTATCTATGAACTTCTGAGTGTCATTCCACCAGTGCCTGTCTAAGAACAACTTCGGGGCGCGAGGAGATACATCGTGGCAAGTGACAGATTGCGTTGACATATCAAAGTGACCAATAGACAGTAACTGTAAGCACACCGTATCGATCGTTTAGCCATGAATTTGGAAGTGAACTAGTTGCACTTACAATATTAATGATTCAACTTCGTTGCATGTGTTCGACATGAGTTATCTTCTGCTGCACGTCCCTAACACCTTTAGCCGTCTGGTCGGCCCAAGCCCCCGTTGTCAGACCTTGAAAAAGAAACTCGTCCTTTCTTGTCATCTTGGCCCGTCCTTGGAATGTAAAATCGTCAAATGTCACATGGTAAGGTGCATCGGTTGATTCAATGACCGGCGGGCTGGACCGACTGGGAGGCTCCTTGCAACCGGAAGCACGGTGGAGCAAAATTCTGCGTTCTACATAACAAGCTAATCGCTTTGTGTATGAGTCAAGCGATCAACGATCGTTGTCTATCGCGTTTCCGTACTCGTGCTGGTCCGACAAGTCGTCTGGTCACGGGCAGAAAAAATACAAATGTTAGATGTGTGAGTCAGTTAAACTTGAAGTTGCGAGTGCTAGAGTATGGCTGTGACAATCGTGAGCATCAATTGTCGCACACGGACTCGATAACCCATTACCCGGCTGCTCCCAGCTTTCGCAGGCGGGAGGACTAGTCAAGTGTCCTCGAGATCGATGCAGGTTGATTTTACAGCACGTGATGGACGCGTCGCGATCGGGTTTGTTTATCCGGGCAAGCACGCACAAATATCGCGACCGGTATAAATAACCCAGAATATCTTGGGCCCCGTCGAATATCTTGTCAGCACGGCAACAGCACGCCGTACATTCAACGATATTCTGCCAATCACTGCGGAAACGAGATTTTAGGCAGACCCTAATCAGAGGGAGATGGCGCGTGTAACACGACTCTAAACGTACCTAGCTTGTAATCAGACGTAAATCCGAGATGTCGCAAATTTTGCTCGCTCGCTCCGGAGCAACATGTACATGTAAACAGACACTTTTCCAACTTCGTCAACACGTCTATTCGGACCCCGTTTATTCTCTTCAAATACCTGCAATTCCACCACTAATCAACACCGCATATTCAATATTTCGACGTCTGTTTAGGTCGCGCTTGAAGCAAAGTAAATTTTTCAAAAATTTGTCTAAGTCCCGCATTACACCTGCTCTACTAGTACGGGAGTTTTGCTCACGTGACTGCATACAGTCCGACATGTCTAGATATTGATATTGTTATGTCCTCTTAGACCATACTACTCAAACACATCCGAACCCTGTATTGATCGACCAACATGGCTCCCCCTGTATGCTGCTACTGCAAAGTTACAAAGTGCAACGGCATTCTTGTTCCACCTCACGTTTTTCGCTCGCATGAGCGCTCTGACTTACGCCAACGAACTCTTGCTGATCAGGCTAACTTTGCCTGGCATGTCGGGCAACGCATCATCTCACAGGGTGATGCAGATATTGAGCCAGTTCCTCGAGGATTTTCAGTTCCGTTACATGAACCTCCCCCTCCCTTGTCTCCAGAGTTTCGTGACCCTTTGGAGGATGTTGTATTGGATTATGGGGCACTTACAGATGTAGATTTTGGTATTGCGACATCCAGCGGCCCTCTGCCCAACCTTGGTCCTAACATGTGCAGTCCCGAGGCTCTTATTGCCGCTGTTGACCACTTTGACGCGTATAACAATGCGACAGCTGGAGAAGACCACACGGATCTTTCGCACCTCCCTCACCATCTGCTAGTAATATACGCACTTGTCTCGTGGCTTCACCTTCAGTTTCACCTTCCACAAGTTGCATGCAATGCACTCCTTGCGATACTGGCTTGCATTTTACTCTCAATTGCACCCGCCATCGACACTCCTTTTATAATGCTTCAATCCAGCAATCGGGTACTTGGTGTGGACAAGACTATCTACACTCTTCCTGTTTGCCCTTCTTGCCGCGACGTTTTCCCTCCTGCTGGTTCAGTGCATACCGTGGATACCTGTCCAATCTGCCTTGATGATCTTTTCCTGTCAGAACACACTCTGCGGGGTAACCAACGAGCAGTCAAGTCCCCAGTGATAAAATATCCTTATCTCCCACTCTCTGAACAGCTGAAATCTCTCTTGAAGATACCTGGCTTAGAAGCACTACTGGATGGCTCGCCTTGAAGTGTTTGCACTTGTGCTGTAAGTGCATTGTTTGAGGTCGTAATATTACTACAAAACTGTTGTATGCTTTCAGACAGATGCAGCAATTCGCTGGCACTGGCAGTTCTACCCTGTGGACCCGAGTACTGCATGTCTCCAGTTTGGTCCTGGAAAAGCAAGCCGCCGCGTTGGTATGGGTATGTTCCCGCACCGTGTGATTGATAAGGTCGTGCAAACTGATTATAGTCAGGGTCGTGGCCTCCACCTGGTGCCAAGGACTGCGAGCGAGAACGTGGCTCACTGCCTGATGAGAAAGGAGTGTGCAAGTTTCCATGACCAAGGTATGGTGTACCGCCCGGCTGGGGGTTCATATAATTATTGACACCGTGCATAGACAGGGAAGGTGTACGCTGCTCGTTGTGCCTGGGGATGAATGGGGTTTCTGGTAGGTTGTTATTGCCCAACGGTCTTCCCATATTCTCATTTACACCGTCTTCCCCTGGCTAATAATATGTGAGTTTTCTGTGTTCGCATTGAATTGATTCTGACAAGTTTACCATTGCAGGATTGGGCAGCCGTGGTCCACTGAAGTACTCATCGTGCTGCGGCAAGTCATCGTTGAGCAAGTTGAGTGGGGACGGCCCAGGATGAGGCTGGCCAAATTGGTGTGGACCACTCATTTGAGACTGGCGGTCTTGACTAATGCCGTGTTGGTTAGGATACATGGGGGCACTGCTAGGGCGTCTCTGTGGGCCTTGGGATCCATGCATTGTGGATGTGGGGTGTGGAGAACGAAGGGAAGAGCGAGCGAGAAGCTATGGGCAAGCGCATGGCGAATCCTAGGAAGCATATGGAGCATATGGACCTCTTGTACTATATCCTTTGCAGAGTCTAATCAGAACTATTTTGTATATGTATGCAGACATAATTCAGATGTGCAAGTCATGTTTTCCGATATGATCCTATTGTCGGATTAGATACACAGATAACTAATCTACCTCTGCAAAATTTATGTGTCCAGTGTCGGATTAGAGTCAGCACTGTGTACCTCTCGCTAGTCTAGCGCTTCGGGATTTGCGTTGTATGCGATGTCTGTTTATATTCCGCATATATGGTCTGTCCCTACACTAATACGGCCTGACTATTTTCTCGTTTCCGCAGTGAATGTTAATTATGATATCTACTACCATCTATGTTGCTTCACGCCTAACCATTACTATCCATCACAACTGAGTCATCACCCACAAGTCGTCAAGTAACGCTTTTGTCACAGTTGGTCACAGCGAGTCACAGCTGCCATTTCTAAGCCCGCTTGGCAATGCCTCAGATGTTAGAGCGAAAAGTTATGATTGTCATTGACATTAACTGGTATGGCATGGAATATAGTATGGAGTGTGGCTGTAATTATAATCGTTGTACGATGCAGGATGTGCTACATGAGAATGAGAATTATGTCCTCCATGATGTGGCAAATGAACTTGATGCTGGTTGTCACAACCCTTATAACGAATTAACGCAGGGGCAGAGACTAGGACTCAATCAAGGATATCACAACAAAAGATAAAGGATAGCAGGGACGTCTTAGGATTGCTAGCAGTAAGCTAATACAAAAGAGGTTTGAACTGAAGAACTACTGACTATAACGAGCTACCTATATACATATATTGAAACGGAGAATGAGTCTGAGTCTGAACTAACTAGCCAATCATTAAATAGAAAAGAGAATTGTATGATGATCTAAATATAACTACACTTATGATGTCATGAAACATGTGACTGCTGTGCAAGGGTTCTCGAAGGTTCTAGTGTCATGTGACTTGATTGCTTGTGAAAGGAAGTCGAAATTGGGAATATCGGAGATAAAGGTTGTAGGCGCTAATGGAATAGAGAAGTTCAGAAATGTAAAGGATGGGTTCGGGTTAGGGTTTGTGAAAGTTATTGGTACAGACGCTGATTGAGCGCTAATGACAGGCGCTTGTGATGGGCGCTTAATGGGTGTCTTACGAATGTCTTTGGAGGTCTCACAAGTGTTCAAGAAAGAATAATGATTTGTGTTTGGAATTTGTGACACTGGTGTGGTATAGAATGTCTGGAAAATTGCTGATATGATGGTATGCTGCTGTGGGTTGGGTGTACAATGGGATTAGTAGGATTATAAGGTATTTCATGGTGTAAATTAGGAATGTTTGAACTACCCGATTCACTAGAAAAGGAGTGAGAGCTGTTGGTGGGTAGCAGAACACATCTGGAAGGTTCCAGAGAAGCGGCGCTGACAGCAGTTGGGTTGTTATTGGCTGTGTTTCTTGTACACAGTCTCCCACTGCCAAACAAGGCTGAAAACTGTGGGGTTTCAGCTAGATGAACATTAGCTGGATCAGCAATATACTCCTTGATTCTCAAAATAAGAGTGGCAACAGTCCCCTCTCGAGAAATCCCCAGAGCACCAGCAATTGTGATAAAATCGTCTTTGAGTCGGTAAAAAGTGGGTGCATCAAATGTTTTTGTCGTGATGTCATTCTCGATTTGAGTAAGCTGGGCGCTGTCATCAGTCTTTTTCTTGGCTTGCTTCTCAGCTTCAACCCTTTCCTTCTCGTGCTGTTCTGCTTCATGTTTATTAGAATCCTCCTCGAGTTCAGGCATTGTGACGAAGCATGATCATAACTTGACAGATTTCCTCGTCCATTTCTTCTTCTGATTAGCCAGCTGCATATTTGACTCAGATAATGCTCGTTGACCAAGTGTGCAGTGTGCATTTGCAGATTGGAGCCCTCTTCATTATGTCCGTTTCATGAGAGTCATGCCCATCATAGGTGAGAACAATGGGTTTTTCTGGATTGACACGATGCTTTTCAGCTAAAGGAACAAAGAGGTCTGAGAACCGCTTTTCAGCAATCTCACGATCTGTCCATCCTGATGCTGATGTTGAGAAGCTGTTTCAAGATTTGTTAGATAAGAACACGACAATCAGATTATCATGTTCACTCACCCTCTGACTTGATCTTTGAGATCTCATAGGTCTGGAGGTGGCCCATCAGAAAGAACAAACCAAGGTGGCATTCTGACTCCTGCAGCATAAATACACTCGATAATTGTTACCAGTTCTAGGTTATCACTGTGTGTCCGGTACCGTTCCAAGTCCTCTCTGGCAAAGATGAACTTGCTTCCATCATTCTTTCTCCTGCCCCCCATCTGATTACCCTTTTCATCCATATTCCAATGATGCTCAGGTGGAATGCCCTTATATTTAACATCAAGCTGCTTCCGCATCTTCAAGAACTCTCTGATCGTGGCCTTGTTGAAATTCTGGCTGCACTTTGGATCCAGTCCACATGGTTTCAACACACAGAGAGTAGGGTGCTGACATAGGAAAGCGTAATGCCAGTTGTGCCCTGGGTAATGACCAGTGATGTCAAGAACCTGAGCACATAACTGCTTCAGGTGAAGGGGTTTAGCCATTGATGAATTGAGGTTGCACCAGTCAAGGATAGTCTGCTCTTGTGCAGGCGTGAGGATCTGCCAATCTGCGTTTGCCTCATGACATGATTTATGTTCCCCCGAATGCTGCTTGCCCAAAGTTGTGCGTGGTACCTAATTTGATGAAGTAGTAAGAATCTGCAATTAAGTGAGGGTGAAATAGCAGCTTACATCGTGAGCCAACGCAGCTTCTTTGATGGTCTTGTAGATCATGTTCATGATACCCTGCAAAGCTGCCTGGATCCCCTGCTCATATGTGGGATCCCGTGATGCTCATGATTTACCTTTCGAGCGGTGGCTATCTTGTCGAGCCATCTCCGAGTCGTTGGCTCACTGACAAGTCGTCACAGCTAGTCAGTATCGCTTTAGAACTCCACCATGGCAGCATTCGGCTGGCTGTCACCAGCATGAATTCTGCATGACTTTGGCTGCTTGCGAAGAACTTCACCATTTCTTCGTTAAAATCAGTCGTTCAACCTCGCAATGAAAGGTACATGTTAGAAACATTGATTGAAGTTGTAAATTATGTGTGGAAGTAAGAATTGAGTGTGGAAGTAAGAATTGAGTGAGATATTTAGGTTGTGATGACTTGTGGGGGTGACGACTCAGCCGTGATGGATAGTACAGGCTTAATCTCGGTATTGTGCTTCGAGGAAACAGTTCTCCGTCCAATTCGATCTGGACCAAGGAAGGTTTCCGCCGGCCTCGTTGTGTCGGCATTCAAGTCAACAATCATCTTGATCCTAGCCACCAATGAAGCTGTGTCAATATATCTGAGTAACAATAACGGTGCACCTTCCGCTGGCGGGCACATTCCCGATGCCGTCCCAGCACCAACCAGGCTGCTTAGAATGGTGTGCCCAGCTTGCAAGCTACATCAAGGTACTGCGGGTTGTTACCCACCTGCGAGTTTTGTATTGCCAGCTCCAGCCCAGAAGGGTTTTCTACCATTTCAGTCATCTCCATCGTCATCATTGCCTGTATTCAGATCAACAATGCCCTGCGACATCACTACTACTCTCGATTTGCCATATTTTGCCAATTGTAAATGCCTCTCTATCACACCAGATACTACCCTTGTAGCCTGGGACAATGACCACTTGAAGGACGTCTTGCTGCCATTTCAACATCATTTATTGTCACCTGTACTAGAATCAACGTCCTGCGACATCACTACTACCCTTGATTTGCCAAATCTCGCCATTTGTAACTGACTCTCAATCACATCCGACACTACTCTGGTAGCCAGCGATGATGACTCAAGGGATGTCTTCTCTGACAAGGTATCATGTCACCGTTCCAGCCCCAATCACAACTATCGACATTATTAGCCCCCTTTGTATGCCATATATTCAGTCACTTGTCCTACTAGTGGACAAATGCCAGACAACGCCTACGTCTATTGCTAACCATTCTATTCCTAGATCTACACACCTCAGGGACGCCTTGCTTCAGATGACAAAGACCACCAACTCCTTCCACAGCAGTCCGTCCGTAGTCCCCAATGGTGACTTCATACACTTGGAAGGTGTCTTCACTGGCACTGACAAAGCATTGGACAGCAAAAATGTCGATCACCACATCGACACCCCCACTCATGCCAGCTCTCACCACCAACAATGCTCTCACTATCCGCAATGCTCCCTCTCATCTGCTGAACCTTCGATCACTTGCTTTACTCGATAAATTCCCAATGTCATTTATGAATACTGACACTAACCCTTCTGGATCTGCTCACCCTACTGATGTGTTAGCTCACAAAACCAAGGCTGCTGCCTCCTGGTTAAAGCCCCTGATACTCATTACTAAATACGCCGCCAGTCGACTTATCCATCTCCCTCCTACAGCACTTTCATATCAGCCTGAGAAGTCGTGCCCATATAAACTCAAGCAGCAAAAGGTACAGACATATTCAATGCCAGACTCAGTATGTCACTCATCATATTTCATCAGTGCAAACCTAGGGCCATGTGAATGAATGCTGCTTGCCACAGCATTGTGCGCTCTTGCCTCCAATGACATGCCAACAGAACCAGTCAGTCATTCCTCTTCATGGTCAAATTTCTCATTGATTTCAATGCTACTAGTTGGCCACCTTGTACAAGTCTGTGAACAGATTCGTGTCGACAAAGCAGACCTCGTGGATGCCTGGGTCACTGCCATGACGGAGGTAGGACTCACCTCGATGCTGGCTAGCAACCACCAGACGTCGCTTCTAGTAGCATCGCCCTCCCTCCTACATTCGACGCACTTTCTATTTTAGCGCCTGGTTCACGAATCAAGGTCCATCTTATGTCACTTCACCATCAAACAAGTGCAGTCGCAGCCACAATTCCAGCCACCACCACCTTTCCACTTTCACTACCCTGTCGAAGAACTTCCTGACACCTCCAACATCTTGTACCCACACACTGTGGTTTCACTACTAACTACAATGCTAACAACCACCGCCTGACAATGATGCACAATACTCACTAAGGTTACGGGTCACAGACCGACAATGAGAATACGACGCTATCATGACCACTTTACATCAGTAAAATTACACACCTCTTAATTTAACTTAACGAGCTTATTTTAGTAGCCAAGACAAGCTAAGACAGAATAAGGCAGTCTTATACTAAGACAAGTGTCTTAATCAAAGCATCTGGTCTTGAAATGACACACAACTTGATAGCACTTAAATTTAGTAAAATAAGATGAATAAGCTTCAAGTTCAGTAAGACTAAAAGATGCAATAAGAGGCAGATAAGCATGAGCCATGAAAGTAAGACATCAAGAGAAGGATCAATCATTAATGCGTGAATATGGGTGGTTACAGTGAGGAGCGTTGAATGCGGTAGTCATAGTATGATAGCAGGTGCATAATGTGATAGATAGTAGTGGTGGCCAGTCCGAACGAGTGAATGCAAGATGGAATACTACGCCCTTTGTGAATCAATGCATATTAAAGGTGAGAGTAAAGGCAACTTACTTTTAACAGAACGCAAACAGGTCTGCAAATCCATTGTCCTCATCAGGCATGACATTACTGGTGGCCCTTGAGCTCCCAGTACTTCTCAGATGCTTGGCATACTCCTGTGCCTCTTGCACTATGCTCGTGAAGTCCTCGTCAGGAAGTGCCATGATGGGCTGCATGAACTTCTGGGTCATAGGCCCCAAGACAGGTTTGCTAAAGGCGAATTCCTTGCCCTTCTTAATGATAGTGTCCAAATGTCTCTGTCATCTGTCTTTGTAGCTTTGGTGCGCTTGGCACGGGTTTCTGAAATGATTTCGAAGGTGATGTTCCCATCTACGACTAGCTGAAGAATACGGCACACCTGTGAAAATATAATAGCATACTAATACAACAGAAATAAAACATAACTCACTGCAGTAACAGCGAGTGTAAAGGCGGCCCGTGCACTAATTCCCTTGGTGTGGAGGTTGGGAATTTCAACATGGCCATGGGTGAAATTGAGGTGCGATGCAAACATCTGGAGTATGAAGGAGGCCCTCCACATACCTGTCCAACCCTTTGAGCAGATGATTAAAATTGACGTTAAATAGTGATAAATGATGCTACTTACCTTGGGAGCAAGCCCAGCATTATCCCTGAATATAAAGTGGTTTTGTTTCAGCATGGCTTGTGAAAATTCCTTGCAAGCCTCCGGGTCCAGGAAAACAGTGTCCTGTGCGAAAAACACTATAAGAATGGAACAAGTGGCAACACCAAACCCTCTGTTGTGGTGTTACGAACTAGGATGGTTCTGACGTATGGCTACTCGATAAGAGTAATCGGCCAAGGTCGGTTCAAAGCTTCAGCGTATACCGAAGTTCAGTGGTTCAAATAAGACAAGACAAG
The DNA here is from genome assembly GCF_016647625.1 of Suillus subalutaceus. Taxonomy (NCBI): domain Eukaryota; kingdom Fungi; phylum Basidiomycota; class Agaricomycetes; order Boletales; family Suillaceae; genus Suillus; species Suillus subalutaceus. The sequence goes on from NW_024540301.1 coordinate 55,297, forward strand.
GAGAGTGTCCTTGGCTTGAATTCGGTTTCAGACGACTTAAGATTGGAGGTCTTAAGCGAAGGATGTTCCAGGTAAAACCTAGTAAGATTAAAGTAAAGAACTACATAGTACAAGGCGGGTTTATATAGTGAATGATAACCGCGTTTAGGGCCGGTTCAGTAGAGTCAGAGATAAGACAGAGTCAGAGATAAGACGGAGTCAGAGATAAGACGGAGTCAAAGGTAAGACGGAGTCAGAGATAACAAGAATAGATCATCTAGCGACGGCAAAATGCGATCGTGATGTAATACAATGATGTAAGAGAAAGAAAATGAATAGGGGCGTACTTGACTGTAACATGTGGTGTTCAAAATTTCTGTAGCCTTGCAGAGGCACTTTTCACTATGCATCTCTTATTGACACTTTCCTTAGATTAGGTTCGCACTTTTGCTGCTTACATAATCATCTTCCCTTTACCTAGGACTCTACAGTCATTACCTAGTTTCCCTTGTTTCCAGTTCTTTGGTTGCTCCCCATTCACTTGGGTTATTTAGTAGCATCCCCTAGTTGTAGCTTTCCTAGTTGTAGCTTCTCAGCTCACCAGATAGCTCCTGGAACATAGTTTTCTTACCTTGACTTGGAGTACCTTCTCCACTCTCTTTCTTTGAGCCTGAGCCTAGTCAGAGATCCTTTAGGGTCGAACGTTCTTGCTAGCAAGAGTAGCAGCTAGGAGAGCAGGAGACTCATATACTTTGGTTTGGTGCTTTTACCTACAGCCCAGCCATTTCTTGTCACCACACTGTGCCATTCCATGAGACGCTGTTTGGTCTTCGAACTTCAGTAGACTCGAATAATATGAGAATGATGGACTTACTACTTTCAAAACAGCGCCAGAACTGGAAATTTCATGCTCAATCTTACCCTTGTATATATGGTTCCAGATGTCTTGCATAATGTCCCTTAGTTCATGGTCATCAGGGCCCCATGGCTCAATGTCTCTGCCAGCCCGGTGCGCAACAGTGGGTATGAATACCCGACGCCAGGTGTTGTTGTGCTGACAGCCATCAGGAAGATCGTTGTTCTGGTATCAGTGATTAGCACCACTGCCATCATGGCAAGATGTGATGCTTGCGGCACGTGATTCCATCTTTGCTCGTTTTGAAGCAGGGGCAGTGCTACTGATACCAACATTGGTCTAAATTTAGCAGAACAAAGATCAGACAGGTATCGTGAAAGAAGTGACAAATTACTGAAGTGGTGAGGTGCTTGATGCCTTTTCCTGCTACAGGTGCAGAGGGTGCTTTGTCCTCAGCCTCCTCAGTATTGTTGGCCTCATAAAGTTCCATAGATAGATCATACATGAGCTCAGGACAGCTTGGAATCCTGGCAGTCGCTCTTAATGGTTGAGTACAAGGGGGAGGGGAAGATAATGATTCGGTCCTTTGGGATGGCGCACATACTGGGCGTGAGGTATGCGGAGATGACAAGCTACTAACTTTAACCACATCCTGAGGTAAGAGTAAGTGTCATGTAAATGGAAAAAGTAGGACTTACTGAAGCCGTGCATCTAGCACTGTCACCAGTCTGAGTCTTTTTAATGGCATTGTGAGTAGCCTCATGCTCGAGCGAATCATCGTCATCCAGCAATGATGTGTCTGACTCTCTGACACTGTGCTGGAGTAGGAGGAGGACCAGGATTGGTGCTGACCAAAGTCACATTTGTGATCTTTGACACAGCGGTCAAAGTAGTGAGTGAGGAAACATGGGTGTGTGTCGCAGTTCAAGTGCTGTTAGGAACAGAAGGCCTAAGTAACTTGCTAGTTGTGAGTTTCTCGGCCCAATCCTTTGTCTTTCTGATGCCTGCATAGTCGTTCTTTACCATACCAACATCAGCTGCACTGAATTGATCAAGGATATCAAGGTGAAAGAGGGTTGTTTCAGTCAGTAATAACATGGTAGTTGGGAACAATATCAACACACGCTCCTTTCTTCCATTTCTGGTCACCTATCAACATAACACGTGCCTCAACATCTCTCTGATTCTTCTTTTGATTGACACCAGCATTATCAACAAGGCGTACGACCTGGACAGCCTCGCGGTGTGCCATTTTCTGCACATGCTTCCTCCTTGGCTGCACCTCTGCAAGTTCCTCACTGCTGGACATAACGTGGTCAGTCTCAATATTGTTATGGTGAGTCTGGACCTCCTCAGGATTGCCATCCACTGGCTGAACGTCATCTTCATCTACAGCATCCATTATCTCAACATCCTCTTCCTCAGCTATACTGACCAGCTTCTTCACCTTTGACACAGGTCGTGCCTGAGGCCGAGGCCTTGGTGGATCCATAATGATTTTGAGATCCTTCAAGGCCCTCTGATCCTCAATAGCAGCAATACGGTTGGCATTGCGCTGAGCTGCAGCTTCCTGTTCTTGCTGTTCATGCTTGATGCGGTTGTTGTCTTCCTGGATTTGACGAGCAGTACGTCTTTTCTGTTTTGTTTTGAGAACAATCTCACCAGGATGCTGGTTCACATTTTTAGGACGAGTGTTTGGCTGTGTCATTCTTGGAAAAGGCCTGGTTGTTGGTAGAAGTGAAAATTTGGCTGAGGGCAGGGAGGTTGTGAAGGACTTTGAAAGAGTTATGTGTTGCTCACACCTGTTCCGTGTATGTAGTATATTACTATTCACACTATAACAGGTTTGCTAATACTTGCCGCCTTTTAGTCCTTTCAAGTTGCAAATGTTCGCCCAACATGCCGGAAGACCATGACATCCCTCAAACACAGCTCAAATGATGAGCATTTAGTGCCCGACGTGTTCAGTGTCCATACCCTGGGTGCAAACGCTGGTTGAAAAATACCTCTGGGCTGAAATTCCACCAAAGTGCGATGCACAGCTATTCATTTACTCACCCCGGTCAAGCGCTACACTCACGGTGTGCTTCTGTTCAAGAGGTTGAAGATGAAGAGGCTCCGAGACTCACAAAAGACGAGGAGCACTGGGAGTTTAGGCATGGACTCATTTGAGACTATCATGAGGCACTGACTTGTAAGTACAATAATCCTGTTGCAGGTGATAGTCATCTTAATAAAAAATTACACCTGTAGGTCGAATTTGTGATGCAAATGGCAACTTTCTCAATCCCAGTACTCCTCCCAGCACCATACACTACAAAGAGTCCTGACGACTGGACTCCATTCCACAACCAGCTAGAATTTGAGGCTGCCGAGTTACTGTACACTGAAAACCAGATGTCAGCCCGCCAAATCGACAAGATCCTCTACAGTAAGCAACAAAACTGTTGCAATGTTTGCGTAATTTTGATTGTTTTGCTGTCCTATGGCGCTTGGAGAGGAGAGGGCGTTTTTGCTTCACTACAGCCTTCATCCCAGATTTCTTCAAGTAACAATGTGTTGTCTGAGAGGACACAGGCTGGTTCTTGATGTCCTGAAGTGCTCTGGTGACTTGAGTGGCATTTTCAGCCTTGCCAGTACTGATTAACCGAATAGCATGTCGAACATCAGACGAGGAAAGGATAGAAGGACGACCACCAGAGGACTTTTGAAGGTCAGGACAAAGTTTAGAGTGAATTCTGCTGATGGTACTATGGTGTACACCAGTAGCATGTGAGATCTCCCTTGTAGATTGGTTTAAATCAAGGTGAAAGAGGATTTGGTTGGTTGTTTCAGCAGAGAGGGATTTCATGATGATGAATGTTGAGAAAGTTCAACATTTGGCTTTGTTTATATCATGTTGATCATTTTACATGTCGCATGACATTATAAGACACACTATATAACATAACTGATGTCTATTGATAGGATTTTTATATTGTAAATCATCAGCAACAAAACTGTTGCAATGCATACCCTGTAGTAAATTACTTGTATCTCTTTATGGAAATTGTTTCACACCTTCATTGTGATACGACTATTGTAGCCTGGATGTAGGGCTACAATATTGCCCTCATCAGTATTTTGATAGCAGCAATCCCTGCAATGATACAGACAGAACAATCAAAATTATGCAAACATTGCAACGGTTTTGTTGCTTACTGTACTACTGGGGTATCACCCTTGCTATTCATCGTGACAGTCCACCATTTGCCAACCACAAAGACCTATACAATACTATTGATGCAACACTGTTAGGTGATGTTGCATGGCAAAGCTTCTCCCTCGAGTACAGTGGTGAGAAACCTGCAGGAGACTGTCCACTTTGGATGCAACAGTCATATGACGTCTGGTTCTGGGACCCCCACGCCATCGTGAGGAACATGCTTGCAAATTCGGACTATACAGGTGAAATGGATTATACACCGTACCATGAATTTCAGGAGAAGGACAAGAAACACCACTATAAAGATTTTATGTCAGGAGACTGGGCCTGGCATCAATCAGTATGTATTCCATACTCATATGATTTGCACTAATAGTACAGGATGAAATAGCACAAGACCCGCAAACACATGGCGCAGCCTTCATTCCCATCATCCTAGGTAGCAACAAGACAATGGTGTCTGTTGCTACTGGTCAAAATGACTACTATCCACTTTATCTCTTGATTGGGAATGTCCACAACAATGTTCGGCATGCACATCGTCATGCCTTGGCTCTGGTTGGATTTATGGCAATCCCCAAGAGTACATACTAGCTTTTTTCTCATCCTTTACTTTGAAGCTTACTTGTTGCAGCAAGCAAAAAAGGCATGAATGATCCTACATTCCGCAAGTTCAAGAAGCAGATGTTTCACTCTTCACTGTCAAAAATCTTCACCAATCTCAAACCTGGAATGACAACTCCGGAAGTTATGTGGTGTGGTGATGGCCACTACTGCCGTGTTATTTATGGACTGGGACCCTACATTGCGGACTATGAAGAGCAAGTGGTACTGGCAGGTATCATCAAAAATTGGTGTGGAAGGTAAGATGTCCATAAAACTTGACATCTGAATAGTGCGGTCTCCAAGTGATGACTGTGTGGGCATCTTATTGTCAAGATGTCCATGAAACTTGACATTTGAATAGTGCAGTCTCCAACTGATGACTGTGCGGGCATCTTATTGTGGAGATGTCCATAAAACTTGACATCTGAATAGTGCGGTCTCCAACTGATGACTGTGCAGGCGTCTTATTGACAAGATGTCCATAAAACTTGACATCTGAATAGTGTGGTCTCCAAGTGATGACTCTGTGGGCATAGTGTCTGTCTCCACTTTCATTGGTGACATGTCCATGAAACTTGACATCTGAATAGTGCGATCTCCAAGTGATGACTGCGCGGGCGTCTTATTCATATCTGCTTTCATTTACATTGCTGTTGCCTCCTTCATACACAGGCTCACTATTTACTTTGGCAGATGTCTGGCATTTCCTACGAGCCTTGATGACGGTGGTGTTTCTCAGTCATGCGAGCACACTGATGCCCTTGTGGATTTGGTTAGTTTTGGTATACTCTGGGATGAGTATGGTATTATTGGTGAGCTAGTGGCACATATGTCACCCTAGCACATCAATCATGCATTGTGTCACTAACCATCACACTGCATAGCCCTTCACAAATGACTTTCCTCATGCCAACATCTACCAGCTCCTTGCTCCCGACTTACTGCATCAACTAATTAAAGGCACGTTCAAGGACCACCTGGTTGAATGGGTGAGTAAATATCTTGAACGTGAGCATGGAAAGCAGGTGCTGCAGAGGTTATGGATGATATTGACCGAAGGTAGTTGCACTTTTCTCCCATCTTCTTACAGTGAGAACTGACAACATGCTAGAATTGCTGTTGCACACCCTCATTCCCTGGTCTACAGTGTTTTCCACAAGGGCACAGATTCTCACAATGGACAGGTGATGACTTGAAAGTGTTAATGAAGGTAAGTCCTATGCTTTTCTTATTTTGTGTACATTTATGCAACTATGTACTACTAGGTCTATCTTTCAGCAATCAAAGGCCACGTACCGGATGACATAGTTTGAGCATTTTGAGCATTTCTAGAATTTTGCTACATTGTTCACGCCAATGTGATCACGGATGACACTCTCACAGAGCTCCAGGATGCCCTTGAGTGCTTCCATAAATACCGCACCATATTCCAGACTATCAGTGTCCGCCTCAACATTTCCCTACCCCGACAACACTCCCTTGTTCACTATGAGATTCTTGTCCGATTGTTTGGCACCCCAAATGGGCTTTGTTCATCCATCACCAAATCCAAACATATCAAGGCGGTAAAAAAACCATGGCGACGCTCAAGCAAACACAAGGCACTCAGTCAGATGCTGCTCACCAATCAGCGCCTGGACAAAATTGCAGCAGCAAGGGTTGATTTTCAAGTGTGTGGGATGCTCAAAGGTTCTTGTGCTTTCAGCTACTATAATTCATTTTGTACGTGCTTTATGTTTGATTTTGATCTGCTTTTAATTCATCAAGAATCACTCAAATTTTGCAAATGACGACATTGACAACAACGATAACAACCATGAAGAGCAACAGCACAAAGAAACCAACCCATTTGCCATGGAAGCTGATGACTACAACGATGTTGAGGATGATGGTGTTGTAGATGATGAGGACATTATTGCTGATGTGAAATTAGCACGAAGTGCTCGTGCGTATTTCAAACTTTTTGATGACCTTCAAGCATTAATGTGACATTCAGAACATAAATGCGCATGTACAATTCCTGAACTTTCAGATGAACTTGATTTACGATCACTCCCACGTCTCATTTGTTTGTTTATATACGACCAGATTCATGCTGACGACAATCATTCTTCCGCCAATGTCCCCCTTCATGACTGTCCATCTTTTACAGGACACATCAAGATTCTCCATTCCGCTTCTGCTACTTTCATCGCACCAAGCGATCCAAGCGGAATCACTGGCATGTGACACAAGCACATTCATGCTGTGCCCTCATGGCGCAATGGACCAGGCCACTATGACTGTGCCTTCATCAATATTGATGACAAGCAGGATGGCATACTCAGCATGGATATTGTTCGGATATTTTGCTTTTTATCTTTCACTTTTACTAATGGCCACATGTATCCGTGTGCCCTCATTCAATGGTTCCCTCGGATTGCAGAGGAGCGAGATGAGCTCACAGGCATGTGGATGGTGGCGCCATCCTTCAATGAGGACGGCTCTCATGATTTGTTGATTATCCATATTGACAGCATTACCTGCGGCACTCACCTACTCCCAATATTCAGTACTCAGTTCGTGCCTCAGGGCCTTCAATTCCATCATTCTCTAGATGCCTACCAAGGATTCTATGTAAATCATTTTATTGACCATCATGCTTTCGAGCTGGTGTCTTAATGTATTTCTTACTCATAGAGTGCTTGGAATTTAACATCGTCTTGAAATTACTTTTTGGCTCTTAAGTTATCTGAGTGTCTTGGTCGACTTGGTGCTAAGACACTCAAGTCACGTTCCAAGTCAAAACGAGGACTTACGAGAACTTGGATGTCTTAGTGGACTTGGGCGCCAAACCAAGTAGAATAAGTCCCGAATAAGTTAAATTAAGGAGCATGTAATTTTACTGATGTGTCGAGAGGCCCCCCAGTGATTTCAATTTCAATTTCACTGTCCGTACAGAGCCGAAGTTCGTTCGCCTCAACGCTCGCAAGTTCGTCGTTGTCGATTGCCATTAGCGTGTAGCCCGACGTTTTCGGTAAAGGTTGCTTTCTTTCTTCTTAACGATCTGCTACAACTTTGATGTCGGCTGAATACACCAGTTTCTCATGCATTAGTACACAAGTCAAGTAACATAACATGAATATGTTTTATCAATTTGCGAGGCAGTTTTTCTAATGCTATGTTATTTTAGAGTCTGTTCGAGGCAGCCTGGAAATTCGTGCAGCAATAGTAAGCATATCGATCAACTGCATATATTGTGTGATCAACCACTGGGCCAACGTGAAAGTAGAAAGACGACCCACTGTCGTGAACATGCTCAGTATTCCAAGCCAATCAAAAGAGTATTACTGGCAGTACCACAATTTTCCAATCTATGGTACAAGGCGCAAGGGGTAAGTCATGGAGTTGAATTCCGGATCCAAAGCAGATGGATCACACTTACACCCAATTTGCAACTAAGGCCTTTGCAGCATGGGTCGGCAGTCGGGTCAGTCACGCCGCAAGTCCCGAGTTGATCTGTGCATATACCGACAGACATAGATATTGTCGAAGCCATAACAACAGCGAGGAGGAATGCAAAACGCATGTCTTGTGCTAGGTAATTTGAGATGCGTTGAGGGGATCTCGAATGATAACTCTGATACTGGCAATAGGAAGAGTCGAAGGTTTGCTTATATATCCCATAAATTGCGAACCACTTGGCAGCTCTATCAGAATGGTTGACTGGCGGACTTCAGTACCATAGGCAGAGTCACATGGTCTGCGGGTAAACAATCCAGACTAAGGGATGGTAGTTGTCACGAATTCCAAACACAAACCATTATTCCTTCTTGAACACTCGAAAAACACCTGTTAAGCGCCCATCACAAGCGCCTGTCATTAGCGCCCAGTCAGCGTCTATACCTATAACCTTTACAAACCCTAACCCGAACTTCTCTATTCCATTGGCAGCCCACTACTTCTATTTCCGACGTTCCTGATTTTGACTTCCTTACTCAAGCGATTAAGTCACGTGACTCCAGAACCTTCGAGAACCCTTGCACAGCCATCACACGTTCCATGACATCATAGTGTAGTTATATTTAGAACATCGTACGATTCCCTTTTCTATTTAATGATTGGCTAGTTAATTCAGATTCAGATTCAGTCTCCGCTTCAATATATGTATATAGGTAGCTCATTGTAGTCAGTAGTTCTTCAGTTCAAACCTCTTTTGTATTAGCTTACTGCTAGCAATCCTAAGACGTCCCTGCTATCCTCTCTTCTTTGTTAGACAACCTTTGTTTGAGTCCTAGTCTCTGCCCCAGCGTTAATTCGTTTAAAGGGTTGTGACATTAGGTTTGAACTATAGGGGACTCCGACTCCACGCACTACCGCTTGCATACCTTTTCTCCTTGATCTGAGCATCTTGCGATTATCTGCGATCCTCAATCAAGCAGAACCGTTACACGTTTTACTTTGCCCGGTCTAAACAACCGCGACCTTTGATTTCATCACTCTCCCCTTTGCTCGCTTGAGCGCATTCATACCTATCCGCTTTTGTAGTTAGTAGTCCTATACCAGGCCCTGCCTTACATTGCAGCCGCCAGTATACGGAGGTGTTCACGACATTAGGCGTGTCACTACAACTTTGAGTGCTGGCCCAAGACCCTGCCTGCTCAACTGTTACTATAATTTTCTTTTTACCTATCACCTTTCTTCGTACGATACGTAGGCTACTCTACCTGAGTATTTAGAGGAATTTTCTAGTCCAGACTCGGTCGCTTGTAAGCTTCGGCTGGAAGAGCACCTTGGCGTTCTAGTTTTCCCACTTGGCGAGTATAGTTGTTACGTACACATCTTTTTTAGTCAGTATCTAGGGAAGAGTCAGTTGGGTTTTACCAGGACCCTTTGACCCTGAAGTACGAGGTAGATCCGATCAGATATCGGGGACCGCTTCAGTTTTCCAGATTACGTATCTCTTTCCCATCTTCCCTTTCATCACCTTTCCTTTCCGGAAGAGCCGTTACGACTAGCTCTTCACAGACATCAGTAAATCGGGTTCCAGAAAACAACTGGTACTATGTCTGAACCAACCGCACCAAGAATGCTGAGTAGCAGCGAGGAGTTTGTACAATATGTACAGGAACAGATCGCCGCAAACAATGCACTGTGGCAAAGTCAAGTCACGGCGTTGCAAAACAAGAATGACGAGCTATCAACAAGAAATGAAGATCTAGCTCTACGGATTCAGATGCAACAAGCTGAAATCGACAAACTCACCGCTTCCCCATCTCTCGGATCATCCGCTGCTTCCACCACAGCCTCAATCAAGATGGCTAAACCCACGGAATTCACAGGTGACAAAGATTCCATCGATGCCAAGATGTGGGCAACACAAATAGCGCTCTATATGACGCAATGGCCCAGCATCACAGAAAGGCAAAGAATCTCAGTCATGCTTTCGTTCATGAAAGGATCTGCTGCTAAATGGGCGCAATCTTACATTGAAGAACATGCTGATGGAACTCTCACTATGAAGAAGTTAGATGAAGACTTCACCGCCATGTGGGCACAAGAAGACCTTGAAGGCAAGGCAGTTCGGGAATTGGATTCCTTAAGACAAGGATCCTCTACCGTCCCAGAGTATACAGCTACTTTCAAACAAAAAGCTGCACACACCAAGTTCTCCGACTATGACTTACGCCAAAAGTATAGGGCAGGACTTCAAGACCGCGTCAAGTTACAACTCGCTCACATCGCCTACAAGGACAAGGACAACATGCAGAAATTGATAGAGCATGCGATCCAAATAGGACGAAACTTCGAGGAGTTAGATGCGGAGAAGAAGAAGACTTCTTTTTGGACCCCTAACAGGGCCGCAAGAAACTTCGAACCAAGGGCTGGTCCCAGAGACAGTAACGCCATGGACGTCGACGCCAACAAGCAGAGAGGAGCTCCCAAACCTCAAGGAAAGACTGGTTCTTTCAACTGCTACCGTTGTGGCGAAGAAGGCCATATGGCAAGAAACTGCAAGGGCGCTCCAAAAGCGCAAGTGAAGGCTACTGAAGTGCCAAAGGAAGACTCGATGCCCCAATGGTTTAAAGACTATGTCAAAGCCAAAGGAGATAAGGGTTTTTAGAGAGGTCTGAGTTAGAGTCTGCGGACTTGGACCCGAACAATCGTTTCTCCATCTTATCTACGTTCTCGGATGTAACAGAAGTATATTTGCGATCGAAATCAGAGCATTTTTACATTCCGATTACCCTGAAAGGAAAGAATCGACAAGCAGACGTGAAAGCACTTGTGGACTGCGGTGCATCAACATTATTTATCAACGAGAAGTTTGTGAAGAAGAATGATGTAATATGCCGTAAATTATTAAGGCCTATTCCGGTTAAGAACATAGATGGTTCTTTAAATGCCGCTGGATCGATGACTCATTTCGCTGAACTAAGTCTAAAGATCGGTGATCATGTGGAAGACAAAGCAGCCTTCATGATTACAGACTTAGGAAACGATGATGTTATTATCGGCATCGATTGGTTAAGATATCACAATCCAGAAATAGACTGGAATGCAGGACAATTTTCACTATCTAGATGTCCACTTAAATGTATTACGAAAAAAGAACAAAGACAAAAAAATAGAGAAAACAGAAAAACACAAAAACAAACAGATATAGTTCCGGATCTGATTCCCACAGAAGAGGATGACGATGAAGACATGGAGATGAAGAAGGCGACCTGTGAAGAGGTAGAAGACGAAGATAGTCCTGAAAGATGGATTAGATATAAAGCCTCGGTTGCCACGGAGCAGAAGGTAGCAGAAGAAGCTACGAAAAAGAAGAAGTCTGTAGAAGAGATGGTTCCAGACTGGCTTCACGATTACCTGGGAGTGTTCTCAGAAGAAGAGTCCAAACGATTCCCTGAAAGAAAGAAATGGGATCACGCTGTGGATCTTAAGGATGACAATGATCTTCCTCCGAACGCGAAACCGTACCCTTTGTCACCAAAAGAGATGGACACTTTGAAAGATTGGTTAAAAGCCGAGACTGCACTAGGACGTATTAGAGATTCACAATCTCCAGTTGCAGCGCCTTTCTTCTTTGTGGCCAAAAAGGATGGCAAACTAAGACCTGTTATGGACTATAGAAGGCTTAATGAGAAGACGGTTAAAAATGCGTACCCGCTACCGAGATCTCAAGACCTGATTGATGCCCTTACTGGTGCTACGATGTACTCCAAGATGGATGTACGATGGGGGTACAATAATATTCGGATGAAAGAAGGAGACGAATGGAAGGCAGCTTTCAAAACGCCTTTTGGTCACCACGAACCAACCGTAATGTATTTTGGGTTGACGAACTCTCCAGCAACTTTCCAGACCATGATGAATGAGATATTCAGAGATTTAATAGACGGCAAAACAGTGGTCGTTTATATCGATGACATCTTGGTCTTTACGAATGGAAGTAGAGAGCAACACCAGAAAGTCGTGCGAGAAGTACTCAAACGATTAAAAGAGAACGACCTGTTCTTGAAGCCTGAGAAATGTAGCTTCGAACAGTCTAAAGTCGAGTTCCTTGGGTTGATTGTGGAAAAGGGCAGTGTGTCTATGGACCCCGTCAAGGTAGAAGGAGTATTGAAATGGCCTGTTCCCAAATGCGTAAAAGAAATACAAGCATTCATGGGTTTTGCCAACTTCTATCGAAGATTTATACTTGGGTTCTCAGACATTGCCAGACCAATGAATGATTTGCTGAGGAAAGATGCCAAATGGGATTGGACAGAGAGACAGCAAAACGCCTTCGACGAGTTAAAGAAGCGTTTTACAGAAGCTCCCGTCCTTGTAATGCCAGATGTTGAGAAGAAAATGAAAATAGAAACAGATGCTTCAGATTACGCAACAGGAGCAGTTTTATCTCAACTAATGGAAGATGGCCTATGGCACCCAGTGGCTTATTACTCAAAGTCGATGAATGATGCAGAGAGAAATTACGACATTCACGATAAAGAGTTATTAGCAATCATTCGTGCGTTGGAAGAGTGGAGGCACTATGTGCAAGGGAAACCCCAACATGTGGAGATCTGGACGGATCACAAGAATCTCGAGTATTTCATGACGAGTCAGAAGTTGACAAGAAGGCAAGCCAGATGGAGTTTGTTCCTGGCGGAGTACGAATTTACGCTCCAACATAAGCCTGGTGTAGTCAATGACAAAGCCGACCGTCTATCTCGGAGAGAAGACCACAGAGGGGGGGTAGAAAACGATAATTCTGACCGCATTTTGTTAAAACCGGAATTTTTCAAGATCAAAGCTGCTAAACGAGGCCAAATTCTCATAGAAGGAGAAAGTTCGCTCATGAAAAAGATAAGAAAGAGCACAGAACGAGAGCCCGAAGTAATGAAAGCGCTAGAGACGCTAAAAGCAGCACCGGTACAATTGCGCAGAGGAATCGAAGAATGGAATGTTGAGGACGGATTGGTGTTGTTCCGAGGATTGGTGTACGTTCCAAACGATAAAGAGATTCGCCGAGAGATATTGGAGTTGTTTCACGACTCTCCACCGGCTGGACATCCTGGACGTGCTAAAACCTTGGAATTGATTTCCAGAAATTATTGGTGGCCTTCAATGACGAAGTATGTCCACGATTACGTAGACGGTTGCGATCGATGCAAACAGACGAAAGTGTTTCCCAGTAGACCAACGGGACCTTTACAGCCAAATGAAGTCCCAGAAGGACCTTGGCAAACGATCTCATGCGACCTGATAGTGGATTTGCCGAAGAGTGAAGGATGTGACAGTATATTCGTTGTCGTTGATCGATTTTCGAAACAATCACATTTTATTCCCACCACCAAAGATGTAGACTCGAAAGGAATTGCCGAGCTATTTCTAAAGAACGTATGGAAACATCATGGTACACCTAAGAAAGTGATTTCGGATAGAGGAACACAGTTCATTTCGAAGTTTATGGGACAAGTATCGAAAAGATTAGGAACGAAATGGTCTGCTTCGACCTCCTATCATCCCAGAACAGACGGACAAACGGAACGTGTAAATCAAGAAGTTGAACAATACTTGCGCATGTTTGCCTCGTATAGACAAAACGATTGGGTATCTTGGCTGCCAATAGCAGAGTTTTCACATAACAATGCAGTCACAGTAACCGGTCATAGTCCGTTCAAAGTCCTTTATGGATATAATCCTGAATTCACCGTATCTCCGAACTCCAAATCCCTTATTCCCGCCGCCGATGAGAGAGCAGATCAAATGAAAGAAGCAAGAGATGATGCGGAAAATACTCTAAAGATGGTTAATGAACGCATGAAACGCTTCTATGACCGAGGAGTTAAAGACGCACCTCAGTATCAAAAGGGAGACAAAGTCTGGTTAGACGCAAAGAACATTAAACAACGTCGTCCAAGTCAAAAGTTATCAGATCGTCGTCTTGGGCCCTTTGAAATACTAGAGAAGACCGGCGAAGTGAACTATAAATTGAAATTGCCAGAAAGCTATAAGATTCACCCGGTTTTCCATGTAGAATTGCTTACTCCATATTACGCATCTCAAATGATCCCTCATTCTCAACCCACCCGACCACCTCCAGACATTGTTGACGATCAGGAAGAATTTGTTGTAGAAGAAGTACTAGATAGCCGACAAATCCGAGGAAAAGTGCAATACCGAGTAAAATGGGAAGGATATCCGATAGAAGAGTCGACATGGGAGCCAGAAGAAAACGTTAAAAACTCCCCGATTCTGATTGCGGAATTCCATAAAAAGAATCCCACGGCTGCTAAATCCAAACGAATTCTTGGATCTATCTTGGATACGGATGCATTCAAACAATGGAGAGAGAAAAACATCCGACCATCCTACATTCGCGATGACGCTCATCCTAGAGAGGGGGTAATGTCACGAATTCCAACACAAACCATTATTCCTTCTTGAACACTCGAAAAACACCTGTTAAGCGCCCATCACAAGCGCCTGTCATTAGCGCCCAGTCAGCGTCTATACCTATAACCTTTACAAACCCTAACCCGAACTTCTCTATTCCATTGGCAGCCCACTACTTCTATTTCCGACGTTCCTGATTTTGACTTCCTTACTCAAGCGATTAAGTCACGTGACTCCAGAACCTTCGAGAACCCTTGCACAGCCATCACACGTTCCATGACATCATAGTGTAGTTATATTTAGAACATTCGTACGATTCCCTTTTCTATTTAATGATTGGCTAGTTAATTCAGATTCAGATTCAGTCTCCGCTTCAATATATGTATATAGGTAGCTCATTGTAGTCAGTAGTTCTTCAGTTCAAACCTCTTTTGTATTAGCTTACTGCTAGCAATCCTAAGACGTCCCTGCTATCCTCTCTTCTTTGTTAGACAACCTTTGTTTGAGTCCTAGTCTCTGCCCCAGCGTTAATTCGTTTAAAGGGTTGTGACAGTAGTGAAGGCCTGAATGACAAATAGCCCATACTAGTACAGATAGACGCGCCGTTGTTTCGGTATCAATGCTTTGGTGACGTGTTACATTTGGGAGTACTGCAACACCAACTATAACGTTAACCGCAATCGACACATACCAGAGGCCGCGAAACAGCCATGGGCCAATGCACCCGCACGTGGCAGGAGCTTGAAGGCCACAGCCCAAGTACTAGACAGGATCAAGCCATCGAATTGTCAAACCGTGTGCTTCGGCTTTCGCAACTCGGAGGTTTCGTTGTCCAAAGACCTGTGGTGATCTCAACTACTTACAGCATATGTTCACAGGTAAACAGAGGCGCTTAGACGAATTTTCCAAATCCTAGTCCATCGATATAAAAACCGCTGGAATCTTGATGCATCCGAGCGCGTTGGCAATTGATGGCGGGCTATCGATCCCCGCCACCGAACTTCTTTTCTTCCCAAAAATTTTCAAATTTTGTAGGCAGCTTTACAGCTGTTTGCATAAATGATGACAGTACACGACTTTTTGGGAAAGAAGAAAAATTAAATATTCTAGTGTGGCACTTCGTCTTGCGCCGCAACAATCAACCGCAATCAACATCGATGTATCAAAAAATCAGTCACGACGTCAAACTCGCTGCCGTCAATCTCTACGAGCGTCAACACCTTTCTCTTCAGGACATTCTCGCTTGTGATGGACAACTTGGATTCTCGGAAAGTACTTTCTGGTGTGTCCTTAAACTTTGGCGCAAGACAGGCAACGTTGTTAGCCCCACCTGTAGCCTTCTTGGTTTCTTTATCTCTGAGTATGAATACACTATGAGAGTGTACGAGACCGAGACATTGTGTGGTGGTGGAGGTACTGAGTAAAATCTCACATTCAGGTATTCAAGAATCAATGGTCAATGAACTTCGAACAATTGTACCTTCCTTGGGCTTGGGAGGGCGACCAGGGCCGCGTTTTTCGTTTTCTGGTGATTCTAGTTAGGAAGTGGGTTCCACGACAATTGTTTCATCCCCTGGAGAGATGTCATACTGGTCCCTGACAGCCGCCGTTATCGAATCGTCGTCAGAGTCCATAGAATCAGAGGATATCGAGTTTGTCATTTTCGACTCAATAACGGTTCTCAAAGTCGAACCTTCTAAGAAATTCACAGAGAAATTTTGTGAATTCAGATGCTGCCGGTACGGCAGGTTTCGAACTCCGAACCTGCCCTGCCAGCCAGTGTGCTCAACATCGTCGTTACCAGCGTTGACGCTGCTAAAGCCTTAATCCAATATCTAATCACTGTCATTAAGCACACCCTAGATCATGTCACGCTCAAATCAGAGAGGCCGGGGTGGAGGTGTCCGGGCCAACGCACCTGCCAGTATGGACACTGGGAAGAAGTGTACCATTCACTGGGAGGGGGTCCGTGGTGCTCGTACTGAACGGCTACTTGCCTGGTGCAAGGAAAATGACAATGCACGAATCAAGCTTTTCTCTGATTCGGCAAAGGATGCCAAGGAGCAAGGTCGGAAGAAGAAGCAGAGTGGTAGTTCAAGAGATGTTGTCTATTCACAGGTCGCACACGCAGTATTTTCGAATGATGAGGATCTGGAGGTTCAACGACTCTTCAAAGAGGACCCTAAGGCCTTTATCAAACCAGTTTCAACTCGTTTCGGCACGTAAGTATCTAGTTCCTGCGTCATTCATCTTCCCACTGGAATCACTGATAAGATGTTTCAGACTTCGAAGAAAATACAACGAGTTCAACAAGGACCTCAAGCAGTCAGGAGCAGGAAAGACGTATGCAGAGCTCCAAGAGGATCCAAAGATGAAGTCGTTGATCGGTCCGTTTTAGCTGTGTTGATCTGCACATGTCTTAACCGTGTTTCCATCAGATACAAAGCTCGAAAAATTTCCCTGGTGGCCTGAGCTTCATGGCTGGTGGCGGACCAACCCAGCCTTCAACCATGCCTTCTCTACTGCGGATGTAGGGCAGGACTTTGCATCTGCCGCATTGGAACACTTTGATATTCAATCGATGCAACTAAAACCGGCTACAGGTGACGACGACACTCACACAGACCCTGAAGACGGAGAAATAGTTGAGATCAATCCTCGCACTATGGATGATGGTGGTGTTGTAGATGTGACAGATGATATGGTGGTTGACCAGCCCCCCCGCGTGGAATCAGTCGAATCATCACCACTTTTAACTTCGGACTGTGGTCCTAGCAACACACCTGATTCATTCTCGCTAATTCCATTACCATCATGGTACCAACAACCACAGCTCCCTCCCATCTCAACTTCTGATGCGCTTGGCCCAGGAGTAGTATCATTGAACTCTCCTGAGCGCTCACCAGCATCCAATAAAAACGCCGTTGATAATTCGCTGTCTTTTTTTTCGGATTTCAAGGAGTCTTCACCGAGCCGTCAGTCTACACCTATTGACTCAGAAGACTCGGACATTGGTGCCAGCCGAGCACTACGGTCTCTCCGTGTCAGCTCACTTAAGGGAAGTCGCGAAAGCTCACCTTCTCTCGCTGCAAAGCAGTCTCGTCCATCTTCTCAAAGCACATCATCTCAGCTTAGCCGTCCTCCCTCTTCATCACGCAAACGCCCTGGCACCAATGCTCTTGACCAGACCGCAGAAAGGATGTCCCAAACGGCAGAGTCTTTAATGGTACACCTCGATGGCAAACGCGAGGGTCGTGTCGAGCATGAACGCTATAAGCGTATGAAACTCGAGAGCGAAGTCTGGGCTCGTGATCTCAAGGCCCGCAGTGCTCGTGATGAGCGGGAGCATGCAATGCGTCTTGCTGAACAAGACCACCTCCACCAACGGGAGAGGATAGTTCAGCAAATGGAGTTTGCAAGAATCGAACTTGAGCTATCTCGTGCACGTCGAGAAGAGGAGGAGGCCCGGATTCGTCGTATTACTATGGAGCGTGGTCTTGATCAAAACTGAAGTACTAGGTCCATACTATGTCATACAACTGATCGTTAAGCAATGCAAATGGTCCTTTCTCTGCAAATTTCCCTCGTTGGGTACTAAAGAGGATGAAGAGCTTCTACTTGACGCTGAACTTAAGCGCAAATTTCCCTCGTTGGGTACTAAAGAGGACAAAGAGCTTCTACTTGACAAAGAGAGTAGCAAAGAAACCCAAGATCGAAACAAACCGTATCACTGGACTCAAGATATGTACGTTCTAATTACGCCAACGAGGAAAGCAACCGTGTCTTCAACGTGTTGCGAAAATCCTGCCCCACACTTCCAATGTAAGTCTGATCACCTATTGCACCACCCTCTTGTTGATCCTCCTCTCCCACATCGCCATCAGTTTGCCTTGGCCTCCGAGGTTGTTGGTAGAAGCGGACATTCGAGTCCCCATGGTTTAATTTTTCCTCGATTTCAATAATTAAATTGTGCAGAATGAGGCACGAACGGATCCACATGTTTGCGTAGTCAAGGTCCTTCTGATTTTGGATTGGGATGCGAAGCTCCCGCAGTGATTGGAACCGGCCCTTGATAGAGCCAAAAAAAATGCTCTGAACGAACACGGACCTAGACACTTGGTAAGCACTATGAACATGTATTGTGATCCATACTCACCGTTGACAGGTTGTGATTGAACGTCTTTTGGTCCTCCGTCAAACTCCCTCCCGGTGGCCGTTTATATGGTGGCACACACCAGGTTCGTGCAGCATATGCCGAGTCCGCCCACAACCACTCTCCTGCACCAAAAAACGACTCAGGATGCCGGGAAACTCTCGTTCGTGCGAATACGTTTGAGTCATGGAGACTCCCAGGTACGCCAATGACATAGTCCACGATACGAAGGTTATGAGGGAATATAACAACCTTTTAAACTGTAAGTCACTGTGTTGCACACCGAACCGATACTTACCTGGGCTGTTAGAGAGTAGTCCGAATTCTTGTCGAAGAACCCTTCACCATGCCAACCAGGTTTCTCGTGTAGAGGGGATGGAGTCCCATCTACACAAAGAAAACCTCCACGCCATTCACGACATGTCTTGCTTTCCACGTAAGCTTTCAGCCCGCTCTCGCTCCATTTGATCCTCGTGATCAAGCGGATCGAAATGAATCGCCCGGTCATGAAGCTGCAAGATCGCAATCATAACCCGTTTGTAGCAGTTATAAACGGTCCCCAAGGATACTCCAGCCCAGTCAGATATATCTTCAGTAGTCGCGGCATTGCCATAATGGCCGACACCGTTTAGAAAAATGGCGAGCTGGACCACAACAGGGAGTTGGGGGTTATTTGAGCAGTTATAGAAGATGGGGTGTTCTTGAATTAACTTTGTGAGTCCATCGAACACATCTGCCTCAACACGAAGCTTGCGGCGAAATTTATCAGCTGAGAACAGAGCCCACTCCTCCAGCAAGTGAAGCTGAGGTGCGCGATTCAGACGTGGATGCACATTCAGCACTCGACACTTCTCCACCTCATCATGCAGCGCACCGATTGCGTCAATGAACTGGGTAAAGACCCGTTCACACATGTCCGGGATATCATGCGATAAGAAGTCGGAGTATGCTGTCGAGAGCGATACCAGAGAGTTGATTGATGAGGCAGATGTGATTGACGATGTAGGCGACTCCGGCCATGTTGGTGATGCAGTCCGTATACTGATATCCGAGTTGCTACGGCCACTGGCAGCATCATCAAGCTCTGTATCAGAGTCTGAGTCTTCATCCAGTATTTGATCTATCATAAATTCAATTAGTTCCATGTATCGCGCGACGGAAAGGTCATTTCTGGTTTGTTTGAGGCTGCGAAGCAGCATCTTTCGATCTGATTCACGGGGCATATCAGTGATGGAGCTGCAGAATGCTATAGCAGATGGTACAAAGCTTAGGGTTTATTTGTCAGCGTCGGAGCTTCAAATACAACCGGCAACTCGCAAACTTTTGACGTTTCCAGATTCTATGAAATCAACTTTGAGAACCACTAATCGTAACTCACATACATGCGGGACGCGTTATTTACTGCTGTGTAAGATTTATTTATTTATTCTTCTTTCTCAAAAAGTCGCGTACTGTCATCATTTATGCAAACAGCTGTAATTTGCTGTGGTGGTGGTGTCGTGGGAATTCGAATGTCCAGAGGCGACTTCACGAGAACGGTCTCCCATCAAAATCAATATTCGCCATGCTCTCGAGATGCAGTGATTTATCAGCCGCTCTCCTATTTCTTACCTGTGCTTTTTGATTGCGAGCTCTCGTATGAGGATATATTTAGGCCTGCCGGTTGAACGCACCCAGTAACTGTTATCCACGCAATTAAGAAGCCAGGTAAAAATGCCACACAGTTTTGCCTGACTCCTTTGAGACGGTCGTTGCACTGCCAAAAAACATCATCCTCTGCAAACAAATAAGCAAGATGAGAAAACAATTACTCCGGAATCACAGAAACAAGGTACACTCGCAGTTAAGACAATCGACAGTAAAAGACTTAACAAATTATGCGTTTCGCACCTAACATGGGGAAAGTTTTGCTTGCGTGGGCAGATCTATCGATGTTCCCTGTGACAAGCAGACATGACCGCCTGAGCTACCTTGCGAATTATTTTGTGCTAGGGTTGAGCACGGGTGAACCCGCGGGTCTCTGAAGCTACACCGCACCCGTACCCGCAAACACCGCACCCGCTATGGTACGGGTCAACACCGACCCGCCAATTCTGCGGGTATGAACGGTGTTTGCGGTATACCGCGGTTTGTTCACAGACCCGCGGGTCATACAGTATTTGAGAGATCTTTGTATACACAAGTAACTTAAGTAGAACTACTGTGCTTCCTCTTCTTCGTCTTCGTCACCACCCTAAGGAAGTCCTGCGTATCTATGAGATCATGGCGAGACCAGGAGCCAAGGCATAAGAAAGCAGGAATGGAAGCTGGAGACAACCGGTTGCGTGTGAAGTGTAAAAGTTGTCGTGCTTGTGAAAACACCTTCGTTGTCAGATTTCATCGCCGTGTCAATGACATTGACATCAATTACTGATGGTTCGAGCGATGATGACGATGAGCGCGTCTTTTTTGAGAGCAAGGCAGTTTTGACTCTCTTCAAAGGACGGGTAAGCACATCCACACTCTTCTTGACTGCCTGACTGACAGACTTCAGAGACGATGCTAGTGAAGATGATTTTGACGAGTATGATTGGATGGAAGACTCATCAGCCTTCTTTGAGCGGCGCATGAGAGGAGGGCATTCACGTCAGAAGAATTATCCAGGTCGTCAGCAGCGGAATCATGCCCTTCTACGGGCCACAGGTCAGCAGCCAGATCATCATATGAATTACATGCTAGATCTCACATCTGAAAGGGAGACCCAGAGTACCCACAAAGTCGAACATGAATTTCTTGTCCGAAGAGCTTGTACTGGTTCGTGAGACTTCATAAAACAAAGTCGACCAGAAGCACACAGCTGGTCAGTAGATGGACGTGAACGTTAATGCCGCAGAACTGCAACTTGCAAGTCTATGTCGAGAGGCCCCCGTGATTTCAATTTCAATTTCACTGTCCGTACAGAGCCGAAGTTCGTTCGCCGTTGTCGATTGCCATTAGCGTGCAGCCCGACGTTTTCGGTAAAGGTTGCTTTCTTCTTAACGATCTGCTACAACTTTGATGTCGGCTGAATACACCAGTTTCTCATGCATTAGTACACAAGTCGAGTAACATAACATGAATATGTTTTATCAATTTGCGAGGCAGTTTTTCTAATGCTATGTTATTCTAGAGTCTGTTCGAGGCAGCCTGGAAATTCGTGCAGCAATAGTAAGCATATTGATCAACTGCATATTGTGTGATCAACCACTGGGCCAGCGTGAAAGTAGAAAGACGACCCACTGTCGTGAACATGCTCAGTATTCCAAGCCGATCAAAAGAGTATTACTGGCAGTACCAGTCACCCGAACCCTATGGTACAAGGCGCAAGGGGTAAGTCATGGAGTCGGATCCAAAGCAGATGGATCACACTCACACCCAATTTGCAACTAAGGCCTTTGCAGCATGGGTCGGCAGTCGGGTCAGTCACGCCGCAAGTCCCGAATTGATCTGTGCATATACCGACAGACATAGATATTGTCGAAGCAACAACAGCAGCGAGGAGGAATGAAAAACGCATGTCTTGTGCTAGGTAGTTTGGGATACGTCGAGGGGATCTCGAATGATAGCTCTGATACTGGCAATAGGAAGAGTCGAAGGTTTGCTTATATATCCCATAAATTGCGAACCACTTGGCAGCTCTATCAGAATGGTTGACTGGCGGACTTCAGTACCATAGGCAGAGTCACATGGTCTGCGGGTAAACAATCCAGACTAAGGGATGGTAGTGAAGGCCTGAATAAAAAATAACCCATACCGATAGACGCGCCGTTGTTTCGGTATCAATGCTTTGGTGACGTGTTACATTTGGGAGTACTGCAACACCAACTATAACGTTAACCGCAATCGACACATACCAGAGGCCGCGAAACAGCCATGGGTCAACGTACCCGCACGTAGCAGGAGCTTGAAGACCACAACCCAATGTACTAGACAAGATCAAGCCATCGAATTGTCAAACCGTGTGCTTCGGCTTTCGCAACTCGGAGGCTTCGTTGTCCAAAGACCTGTGGTGATCTCATCTACTTACAGCATATGTTCACAGGTAAACAGAGGCGCTCACACGAATTTTCCAAATCCTAGTCCATCGATATGAAGACCGCTGGAATCTTGATGCATCCGAGCGCGTTGGCAATTGATGGCGGGCTATCGATCCCCGCCACCGAACTTCTTTTCTTCCCAAAAATTTTCAAATTTTGTAGGCAGCTTTAATTTGCTGTGGTGGTGGTGTCGTGGGAATTCGAATGTCCTGGGGCGACTTCACGAGAACGGTCTCCCATCAAAATCAATATTCGCCATGCTCTCGAGATGCAGTGATTTATCAGCCGCTCTCCTATTTCTTACCTGTGCTTTTTGATTGCGAGCTCTCGTATGAGGATATATTTAGGCCTGCCGGTTGAACGCACCCAGTAACTGTTATCCACGCAATTAAGAAGCCAGGTAAAAATGCCGCACAGTTTTGCCTGACTCCTTTGAGACGGTCGTTGCACTACCAAAAAAACATCATCCTCTGCAAACAAATAAGCAAGATGAGAAAACAATTACTCCGGGATCACAGAAGCAAGGTCCACTCGCAGTTAAGACAATCGACAGTAAAGGACTTAACAAATTATGCGTTTCGCACCTAACATGGGGAAAGTTTCGCTTGCGTGGGCAGATCTATCGATGTTCCCTGTGACAAGCAGACATGACCGTCTGAGCTACCTTGCGAATTATTTTGTGCCGACCCACTCGATGGCCAACCATGCAGAAGGAACCCATCACCCTTTGTTGCTGGCCAAGAGAGGTACTTCACAGGTCCTTACTTACTGTCAAAAAATATAATCCGTATATTGAGAGTCAACTGCTCATGGGTGTGATTAATGAAAATACGGTGGACGCGGACTGAGATGAAGGAAAGACGCTAGGAAAATGTTAGTCATAAGTTTGTCTATTTCGAAAAAGTCGGATTGAATGGTTACATAAGCTAGGAGCTACAACTAAATTCATCAAGTGCTTCATCGTTGCTCCCAAATGTCTTCCATAGGCCCACAAATCCCAGCACACCTTCTAACCGTCGCGTCAGCCGACGATTCTGACGAAGATGACAATTACACACCGGCTCTGCCACCCGACCTTGCTGCCTCCCGCACAGCTGGGCCTTCGTTACCCTCAAAGAGTGAATCGAATACACCGCCTCCAAAACGACAATACGTAGGACCATCATTACCTCGCTCGCGAGCTCCTTACGATGATGACTCGGATTCAGATGTTGGGCCTCAACCACTTCCTGCAGCTTATGCTTCGCGAATAGAAGGAAAATCAGGCGTGGAAGAGTTCTTGGAGAGGGAGGAAAGGAGAAGGAAACTTCAGGAAGAGGCGAGCAAGCCAAAAAAGCTTCAACGGGAGGAGTGGATGCTTGTACCTCCAAAAAGTGGCGACTTATTGGCGTGTACGTTTCATTCAAGACGCGGTTCTCTGAGTTGTGTACTTATCAAAGTCATATAGCGCTTGACCCGACGAAAGCCAGGCCTCGTCAGTTCGCACGTAGCGCTGCACCATCGCGGGACAATTCCGGATCTTCCCTTTGGACAGAGACACCCGCGGAAAAACAGCAACGCCTCGCTGACGAAGTTGCTGGACGGAAACGACGTGCAGCAAATGCACCGCCAGAGGAAGACTCGCATGAGATAGCCAAGCGACGGCGACGAGATGAGGAGATTCGCAGAGGGGTTGAGGATCACACAGTACGTGACCTTTGATTGTTCGTTCCGTTTGAAATGGAACTTGACTCATTATTTGCCAGCGCAAGGCTCGTGGTTCAGCCCTTGTCGAGTCGCATATGGAACGAGAAAAAGAGGAGGAGACGCACAAGCAGAGTGAACCCTCGGTTATATGGGATCATGGACGCGATATGTCTCTAGGTGGACGACTTATGGACGATAAACAGAGGCAGAAGATGCTTCGGGATGCCAAAGGACTCGGAGAGCGTTTCGGTAGTGGGAACAGCGGAGGTTTTCTGTAAGTTCCTGACACTGCGCAAGAGCTGGAACCCCCCTTCAGGTCTTTGTCGCGGACCGTGGCATCTCGTGAGTCCTATCAGTTTTCTTATTCGTGGTATACTTTTCTTGTATGATATGTCTTATGTGGATATCTATATACAGCGCTCGCTCTTGCTGTGAGGACTTCTACTGTCTCGTCCAGTGCAATCGTTGCATCATCATCATCATCATTATCATCAACCCGAGTGTCGGAGCTATGTTCGAAAGCTGAGCTTAGACGGATGATGCAAATGATCCCGAGAGTACCACCATCATTCTGATATTTTATATTTCTTCTCCATTGCAAGCTGTCTTGTCGGACTATATTAGTACGTCTTCCTTGACCCTCTTGTCTGTCTTACTTCTGTGATTTTTTGTTTGAAAATTTTATCTGCGATAGAAACAGATTGTCGTACTTATCTGCGCATTCCACTGCACGTAACAATATATTTCCTAGGAAATTATTTAGAGTCTCTGTTCGGCTTTCTTATTGAATGTATGATGCTCGCGTCGATTGTCTCTTCTGTCGGTGTTCCATGGACTGTACGGCATGAGTGACGTTCGGTCTTGGTTGGTAATTCCTTAGGCACTAAACTTACATATCACCGCGGCGTTCCAGCCTGTGCGCGCGTTGGACCAACGTGAGTGACAGGAGTTTCGAATAAACCCTGATGTGCAGTGCGTGCCAAAAATATTGACAAATGTGCATTCATTGCATCGGATTGTGTTCCCATCTCAAACATGCTGCCATTGTCATGCAGCCAGTATGACGCAGCAGATCTCAGAGAATCTCTAAGTCGGCTAGATTATAGGTCTTCGTTGTGCTGCCGTGCTGTTCGCGAGGTCTGGTAGAAGGTCGAGCCTAGAATGAAGACAAACATTTCTTCTTTGAACTAACGAGTCAGGAGCGAGTCCACCGAAAAAAGACAGTGAAAATATGGGTGAGACGAGTGGTGCCACATTCATGCTCCATGCTCCATGCACCCAAGCCACAGGAGGTATCTGACGGAGTGAC
Source organism: Suillus subalutaceus (assembly GCF_016647625.1). Classification (NCBI taxonomy): domain Eukaryota; kingdom Fungi; phylum Basidiomycota; class Agaricomycetes; order Boletales; family Suillaceae; genus Suillus; species Suillus subalutaceus. The sequence continues at coordinate 81,013 of NW_024540301.1, forward strand.
GAGTGAGAGTTGGGATTTGTTGGTGCTCCTGCCAATCCTGCGTGTCCCGATCAGTGCATCTGATCGCGGGGCCCCTCGCTTGGTTGGTCTGGAATCAGTAAGCTATGCAACTACCACGAGTGCTGGTAGTGACTCTAATCGATGAGAAAAGGAACTGGCTTGCGCTGGAAGTGTCGTGTGTGACTACTCCAAAGGCCTCGGACAGCATTTAGATCCTCCAAGAAACACAGCCGACGCGTCCACTGTTGAGTTGACAGAAACACAAGAATAAAACCGGGACTGCGCTCACTGAAGGGCATTCGAATGTAGATGGCCTATTGCAGGGAACGACAAATATAATTCAGTCATGGCGTATGGTCCACCACATGCAACCTACACTTGACTTGCACACTAATGAGCAGCACAAGACAGTACATCGATGACAAAAGCGAATGTATGCATGTAATCAACCACTCACAATGAAAGGACCAAGAGTCAAGCGAGGAAGGAATTCCCTATGCACGGGCGGGTGATCATTTTGGTGATTGGGGTACCGGGGATGCATTGATATGGGCTAATCTGTAGCTAAATCTAGATGAATCGAGCGTTCCATGATCCGACGAGTGTCTGTGCTATGCTATGCCCTCCTTCTTCGCATTCTATATCCCCTGAATACGAGCACAGCCTCTGGGTTGTTACCGTGGACATAGGACATACTGCCAAGGGTCCTCTGCGCCCAGTATGTAGATAATACGTACTGCAGTTGGACTGTGTATCCCCCACATGCCATAAATTGGGGTTTTCGTTGCATACCGGCATACTAAGACCATGGAGGATCGTGATCACAACCATAAAAGTATGAAAGAAGTCCTTCTGGTGGAGGTGAGGCTGACCTCGCGGTGAGCCCAAGGAGATATAGCGGCGAAAAGAGGATGGAGCGGCTACTTTCGAGCGTCAACTAAAAACATCCTTGCGATAACAAAGGAGGCTGAAACAATCAGTACTGGGTTTGAGCGTTGACTGGACCAATGGATGACTGGGATTGACGAATGTTCCGACGAGCACGTTCAAACGATGAGTGGAGGAAGTGTTAAGCTCGCTGAACTTGGCTGTAGTACTAGCTCAACGTGTTCGATAGTTGTGATAAGAACCTCGGCAATCGGATGAACCCGGACGAAAATGAAAGGGTCCAATCACTGCCACCATAGTGGTCTAGACTCTACTGGTTTCTCGAAAGTTGCAACTCACGGTATAAAGTCAAGCAGTAGATGCGAGCTTGTACCGAGCCACACACGAGTTCATCTTATACGAATTCATCATAAATTACGGTATACACAATTGTCCTCCGGAACAACTTGAACGATGCCATCACACGACAAGCTGGGTTCCTCCTCGCGGAAAAACAGAACCCATACGCCCGCTTCCCTATATAAAAGCACAGGCCCTGCCTCCCCCTCCCGCCCACGTAAACTCCCACTAAGCTCACTACGCCTGCGCCCAATACCTAATTCCTACTGGGCGACTCCCCTCCTACTCGCATGCGAGTACCCCTGGTCTCCTTTTGAAACTTCCCACCCAAAAACTTGACAAGCTCCTTGCCGCTGGGGTCCGCACATTCATTGACCTCACTGAGCCTGAGGAACTCATGCCCTACAAGCCCCACCTCCCAAGGCACATCAGTGCCGCCGGCCTCGACGCGACTACCATCTCCTACCACCAATTCCCTATCCCTGATCGTTCGCTACCCTCACAAGCCAACATATTTCATGCGTCTAGTGCTAAATGTGCTCAGGGAAAATGCAGAGCAAGGGCGCGTGTGTGCTGTACATTGCCGTGGTGGGATTGGGAGGACCGGCTTGGTTATCGGGTGCTGGCTCGTAGAGGCAGGAATCGCGAGGGACGGCGAAGAAGCACTGAAGATAATAGAACGGGAGTGGCGGACTGTCGAGAAGTGCAAGCGCTTCCCGCACTCGCCAGAGACTGGTCCGCAATTCGAGTTTGTGAGGAACTTCACGAGTCCGGCGATGGTGCATGTCTAAAGGACCTAGTGCGCGTGTTTTACTCGCCTGCTTTATTTCAGTATGCTTGTCCCTTTTTCCCTACTCGCACCCTGCTCATAGACGCGTTTTCAGCATACCTCCCACGCCCCTATAAATCCCACCTCGCTGTGGCTACCATATCCCTATTCATATTTCCCTGGCTATGGCCACTGGTTCTGCTAGTCTCATACGTGCCTGGGCATCTTTCTTCCCTCTTGTGCAGGTCACCTTCCCCTCTTGCGCTGATGATGTGCACAATCACATCCCAGATAATGAAACGTGTACTTACCATGTCACACTTACATACATACGTCTTCAAGCTTCACTTTAAGTAGAAGCTTGATGGCCTAGGATGTGTACTGCTATGAATGAATTGTTACTGAGAGAGACACCCTCGGCGGGCTGATACGAATGAGAATCGAATTACACCAGTCATTAATGGGCCCGATGTAACATGGTCAGACTGCCACCCGCATAACCGTTACACCAAAAGGTGAAATACTGAAAGCTAGCTTTCAGCATCAGCGACAGTGTATGTACTGATTATGGGAACTCAGGTAAGCCAGCGTGCAGTACCTATGCTTCAGTGCCAGCATGACATCATCGATTCTGATAGTGATGCGAAAGCGCTTCGCGGAGCTCCCCACCAATAAGAGAAATTCGGTATTCGCCGGTGAGCGCCCACAGGCCAGCGGCAATTTTTTCTTCTCGTGTTGCAGGAACTTGGAAGGCGATACTTCATGTTCAGAAGCTTCAGGTTCGACGTTTCATTTGACGATACACGGTTTTCCTTCGTGGCACAAGTATTAGTAGGTGAGATCCGATGAGTGAGAATGAGTGTTTACCTTTACCTTTCTTGAACTGATAAGCAGTTCAAGCAAACCATCGCAGGCCAGCAGAGACTCGGATATCATATAATACACCCCGACAGAGGGGCCCTGTCGAGTTTTGATTTCCGCTGCTGTACTATCGACACAGCAAGCGGAGTAATATCTGAACAGCCACGAGTCATTGTACGTGTGGCTTCAACTCATGTTTGAATCTCACCGCCCATATGCTACAGCTGCCTGATTTGTGCCTTTCCGATATCATGCAGCTCATGTTCGCTGCTGCGGCTTCTCTTGTGGTGGTAGGGTTGATCGCTCGGGCGTCTCTTTTTAAATTACAGCGCGCCCGACCTCTTCCACCTTCCCCTCCCACGTGGAGGGTTTTGGGGCACTTCAAGTCCTACCCCCTCGCAAGTAAAATCTTCATGCTCGACTGGCTGTCTCTTACACAATGCTGATCGTGTCCCATATGCGTTGTAAGGGATGGACGGACCAGTATGGCCTTCTGATTACCATCCACTCAGCAGCTGAGAAAATTGTTGTCGTCGGTCGTCACTGACTCACCATGTCAGTTCATTCACGCCAAGTTGGCATACTCAGGCCATCATGCTTCTACAAGCTGCGGTGGATATTATGGAGAAGCACGGCAGTCCCTAGCTGATCGACCTCGCCGAGACACAATTTCGACCTTAATACAACAGCGGAGGGCGTATTTTCGTCGACAAGGGATGTGGTGGGTGAGAAAGAAACTTCAAACAAGTGAGGAGAGATCAGAAGACAACCCACTACAGCGCTCACTGGTTGCTTAGAGGCACATATTTGAAAGTTCAAAAAGAACTCAAAACGGCACAGTTAATTCCTTCGTCACTCCGTTTGCGATACATCGGCTTCTTGGCATACATACGTTCATCATCCAGATGACTGCTTCTTGACGACAGCAGTCTATCATCACGGTAGTGATGCGCAGCTCAGGCAGGACACCCTATAATACAGAAGGAACGACTGTCTTCCTTCCTTTTCCATTGGTCTGACTAGGGGAGACTAGGTTTCAGTCACAACTTCAATTGTGCTCACTATCAACGTCTGGGCCATCGCAACGTTTGTTGCACTCTTTCTATTCGCTCATGTTTTTGTGGTGTAACTGAGAACAGTAGTTATGTACCGCCGCACTCGAGTTCGCAGTGAGGTGGATTTTTCATGGGCTGGCATGATGTGAGTCTCATACCAGGTGTTCCTTTCCTTTGTTAGACTTACATGGGCGATGCAGTCTAAAGGCGATATATGGAATTTGTTGCGCCATCAAATCGTCACGGACATAGCAAAGTTTCAGCATGCGGTGCACAAGACCTTGACGGCAATCTTTTGCCAGATTGATGATCTGGCCTGAGGTCATGAGCGGTAACCAAAAGTTAAAGGCTTGTAAGGTCTAAATCTTTTGTGCATCGCCCAACAGTTGCGTTGCAGCGGCTATGATAGCAATCAATCCCGACGTGACAACAGTTAACATTCCAGTTACATCATGGATTCCACTGGATCCCACCGCGGGCAAAGTCACAAAAATAAGGCCTGTGATAAAAGTCAAATACGGTGGAAATGTAACACGATACGGGGAACATAAGGGTACATAGCTCAGAAATTTTAATGATAGAAAACTTTCGGAAAGTAACCCCGATTGGCTAGTACCCTTCGGGGTGTGACATCATTAACAATTTGTCACATCAAGAACGATCATTGCCTAGCACTGATTCAACATTTCAGTACTCATCATTGCCAGTGAGGAATCAAGTTCAATTAAAATTTCAGAATCATCTTTACTCGTTTAAGTTGCGTTAGAAATTGACCTGCATCCCACAGGGGACCCTATATTTTCAACTTTGCCCGCGGTGGGAGTGAAGATAGCGCTTGCAGTCATTGCAATCATCGACACATCAAGTAATATTGTACTATAGTGCATGGCACTTCAGGTACTTCCAAGGCACTATCTCTGATGCTATCGAATGAAGTTCCGCCTTTGGCTTCTGACCAACTTAAGGCTGTGCCGCAGTACCGGTTTGGAGGCTTAAAATAACTAGGGTAATCATGATTTCAATTAATGCCTATCGAACGCCGCACTTATAAGTAATGTTCGCAGGTGTATCGCTCCGTCGCCATTCATCACTTGCGGGCAAGTACCACAAGGCGCATACCGAGTACTGAGTACCGATCTCTTATCCTGATATGTCTTCCCTATCGATCTCAGACCTCACGAAGTTACAGACGGTCAAGGTGAGTCAGGGGCAGCCTGCCTCCAGCAAACTCGAGGTTGAACATTATGTCTGATTTAGTACGTCAATTGTGAGTGTCCGCGGATCGTCCGAAAACTGAACGGCGGCATTGACCATTGTTTCTTTAGTGGGCAGTCTTGCAATCCTCGTGAGTATTAGATTCATTTCTTGTGTTTCTAGCTCAAATCTCTTTCGACGTTTCAGGCATTTGATTATTGCATCACTTTTGCTGAAGAGGTCGAGGAAATATCTGTCTGTTTGCGAGTGTTGTTCTGACCACTCCCCACAGGTGCAATGGACCTGGTCCAGGCCATGGGATGTAACTCGTATCATTTTCATCATTTCTCGATATTTGCCTTTCGCGGGTGTTGGAATGACTGCATATGGCGAGTGACCCACTCCGATTCTCCTTATCGTGTGTGTTGCTGAAGGGTATATCTTAGATGCACTCCGTACCAGCAATCAGGTAAGATTAGATGGCAGATGGTTTCAACGTTAAGCTGATTGTATGGGGATAAGTGTGCCTCTACTCTGGAAGGAAATAGTGAGTCGACCTGCCAAACTGTTCATTCTTCATGTAACTCAAAGACGTGAATGTCAGTCATTCACATCATAAGTATCGTTGCCGCGGAAGGTGTGTATGTTCCATATGCATGTTGAGAGTGTAGTGGATCTCACTTCCTTGGCAGCCTTGCTGGTTATTCGGACCTGGGCGTTCTGGCAAAAGAGTAAAAAATTGCTGATCGGGTTATTGGTTTATAGTGTGGTGCGTGTTTTGCAGAACAGGAATGATAGCATTTATTTCTTACTATTGCATAGTTGACAATTGCCGCTGCCATTGCCGCAGATCTCAGCCCTACAATGTTGATTCCAGGAGGTGAGTTCATTAGCGTTCGCAAACGAAATTCGTTCTAATATGACTATTAGAGGAGCCCCCCCTAGGGACCTGTTACTTCGAAAGCACACGCAACTCTGCGGTCGTATACATTTTCTTGGCGATGTTTGAATGCGGTTAGTGATCATCCAAAACTTTCTACTGGCCCACTTACCCATAACAACATCAACATGACAGTGATATTGACCCTTACTGTATATAAGAGGGTACACGACTATCGAGACTTCCAGAGCGGAATTGTAGTGACCCTGTACTACGATGGCATGATTTACATGTTGTGCATCCTCAGTGCGTGGAAATAGTTGACTCTAGGGATATTATTGAATAACGCGTTTCGGGAAGCTATCACAATTGCTAATGTCATCATTGGAGCTGCACTTGCGGTACGTGTCTGGTCTGTCAAATCCTACGACTCGCTAATTTTCTGCAGAGCGCCTATAGCAATATGTTTGACACGTACGTCACCAGCTGCACTCTGGCTGCTAGTTGATCTTGAACCCACTGTACTAGGCTACAGCTGGTCATTCACAGTGTCCTGGCATCGCGAATTCTATTCCGCCTTCGACATAGGAATGAACGTGTCCACGAATCGTCCATGTCAGAACCGATGTTAGACAGTGTGAACTATCTACGACCTGCGTCAATGTCGATGAGTGGGACGGGTACTACCAGAAGTGATGTTTGAGGGAATGTAGGTGTATGCTGAACTATCAACCTCTGTTAAAATGAGAAGCTTCTGTTCTTATCGAATGTACAACTCAGATTGTGATATTATAAGTCAATGATAATACGAGACCTGAGAGGATGAATAAAATGGTGATTCATTCCCAACTGGTTCTTGGTTTCTTCTGAGCCTGGTTGCGGTGTCAATGCTTCTCATGCAGCGTCAGGATAATTCTGCATCATGTGCCTGAGCTCCACTTCCGGGAACCTCCTCTTGAAGTCAATAGCGCATGGCCTGTCATTCGGCATCGCCCCGGTCATGAAACCCCAGTCATTCAGCGGCTTTGTAGGATCCAGAGTGAGCTGGAAAGCCCAAATAATAAGGAGCAAGTCTATGAAAACCGATCTGCACCAATCGAATGAACTCGGAAGATCATGTGCGCGGAATGATACTAGTACCTGTTCGCAACGTGTAGTCCGGGGCATATCCTGGAAGGAAGGATCAGAAAAAGGATATCTTGAAAGATGGTGCTTATCGCCGACCAAACCCGTAGACGAAGAACTTGAGATCGTCTCTTATGCGAACCTGGTCGCTAATCCAGCGCTCAGGCTTGAATGCGTCAGGGTCTGGGTAGATTTGTGGATCTCGAGAGATGGGCCTGAGACGAAGCCTATTAGATATTTCGCGTCTTGAAGAACGGGTTCTTACCAATGGTTACCGAACACCGTAGTCCCCGCGGAAATGCAATAGTTTTCCTGGCAGTGGATGTCAGATTACCCTTGGGACGACAGATTGTTTACAGTACTTGCCCAAATCATATCTTGAGTCGTTCGGTGAGCAAATCCTGCGAGTGAACCGTGTAAATTTCAAGTACATGACCAACGATGAAGATACCTACCATTAATGATCTCCATCTCAAGGCTTCCGAGATGAAGGCCTCCAGACGAGGAAGAGATTGTTGGTCAGCGAAGGTCGGCGCTGTGGCAAAGAAACCGTTGAATCGGTAAAACTACAGTAGGAAATCGAGCTCGGTGCCTCCCGATGACCGTATCGAGCTCGGCTTGGACTTTAGCTTGTTCCTCGGGGGAACACGCGACCGCCATTAGCAACGTGCATATTGCCACAGCAGTCTGACACTTAATATCAGCTACATATATTCGGACACAACAAAGGGAGGTACCTCATCGAATCAGATCCAGCTCCGAATAAAGCACCACGAAGAAACGCCTTCTCGGTTTCTGTCAAATTATAGAGGTTGTCGTGTTCTAGCATATATTTCGCAAACGAAGGGCCGACATCCACATGACTCTGCTGTGGAACAATTAAACACAATCTGAAGATTGCCAAGGCCATACATACCATCTGCTGTTTCACGCGGTTGAGCTGATTTGTGTAGAGTTCCCTGGTCCTCTCAAACTGCTGTTTCAAGTCTTGACCATACGAACGAAGGTATTTGAGCCATGGAATCGACTCCACCAGGCAAGCACCAGGGCGTAGAGCTGTACGAAAGCTCTCGAAGAGGTAGTGAATTTCTCTGACTTCAGGATCAGTTGCAGACGTGGGCGTAGTTTTCCCGTATGTAATTTTCATAATCGTCGCCGCAGAGGAAAGCATCTACGTTGTCGCGTGGTTCTGGAATTTGTATGGATCATCAAGAACGTCCAAAACCATATGTTTCGCGTGTGACATCTGCAAAGGCTGATAGGCTTCCGCCGATCTAGGTTGTAGATGCGTATGAAGTGCTCTGCGTATGTTGCACTAGTAAGATAGGACTGTTTGTGCTTTTTATTACCGATTACGAACCTACGCATCCGACGAAACTTATCCCCAGCGTGCATCAAACCGATCACCTGTCCGCCGCTAAGGATTTCTCCAGCAGCAATCATGCGAGGACGATCCGCCCTGCTTCTCCATGATCTCAACTACAGCCTGCAACAGAATGTTAAACCTGGACGCTGTAACTCAGCACTGAGGACTGACTTTGTGATGGCCAATGATACCGATCTTCTCAGTTCCTGAACGAGTGGCGACGAGAGGACCATGCTCGTCGATCCATGCCACTATAGTAAGAAACAAATTGATCAGAGAAGGAACATGATTAGCATTGGAATCGTGACAACTATGATGTCAATTTTAACTTGCGAAGGGGCAGGTAGTGTCCCAGAAGGCTGCAAGTGGGAGGGGAAGGTAGGAGAGGAAACTCTCTGAGCTAGCAAAGTAAGCCCAACTAGTAATTGCTCCCACTAGCCCAAGGCAAGCCACAGCACCGGGGACGAGTTGCGTATTGTCAGAAATGGGCAGGTCAAGCAGCTTTACCATGACTGATCGGGAGGAACGCAAAGTCCTGCAGATTGTAAGAATGTTGTTGAAAAGCGCATTCAAGTTATGGCTTTTTCAAGTACAACAATACACGTGTCCCTGAATGATGGCACCTGAAGCTAGGAGACGGTTTATACAGCCATTACACATTATAGGGACGTTTACAGTACCGTTTTGAACTATTTGGTTTCAACTTCTGGTTTCCGATTGTCGGAAAAGGATGTACCGGACTACTAGTAGATTATGAAAATCGATGAACTTGAAGGACCCCGCGCCGACGGGCAGGACCGTCTAAGTCGCTTAAATTCATCTAGCAAGCGTATTGAAATCCTTCTAAGGTGATATTTCGCGACTTATCGTGCCCAGTGTATATCACGACTCGCCAAGAGTGACTAGTGACCAGCCCCTTGCGGGATTGTCAATGTACACTGTGATTCATCAGGCAGGCAACTTGAACATTGTTTGGTCACGTGATCATGAGGTCGTTATGTAATCAATGCTACTGATGTATGGTGCGCGTCACTTAGACACCACCAATTGTGTGCTAAAGTCCTACCATCTTGAAAAAACGTCAGAATTTTAATTCCTCTTACAAAAATGTTCCTTTTGATGAGACGAACAAAACTGTAAGAGCGATTTTCAATCTGGTCAAATTTGACGGAGATAAAAATTTTGTCGGCAGTCAGATTGGCCACTTGTTATCTACCCTACTGACAGTCAATCAAAAAGTTGTGCTACAGTCTCCGGAACTCGTCGGTGGGACTTGTACTTGGTTGAACTGAACTGCTGGACCTTCAGCTGTGCATAGCATCAACGACGGGGCTATGCTCTGCTTGTGAACGAGACGGAGAAGTGGGCTATTTTGTACTTAGGTTGAATCCTACGACAACAATATCGAAGCAGATTCTCCATCCTCCGTGTCGACTTTGGCAGCGGCTTGTAGGGGTTACCATAATAGGCTAGGGGTTAGGGTTAGGTTTACAAACTTCGAGTCAATTTGGCCTCTGCACACAATTGGTGGTGCCTAAGTGACGCGCACCATACGAAATTCACGAGCTTAGCCTCGGCGATGATCGAATCCGTCGTTCCTTCTTCTGGACCTCTTGCTCCTTGTTCTTCCCTGCACACTCCTTGTCATGTTTGGCCTGTACCACCCGCCGCTTTCGCTCGTCACCTCAAGCATCCACCATGCGAGCTTTCTTGACCAAGCTCCGTCGGGTGCGGCCAGGTCCCATAATATCTTGTATGCAGGTACTTGTCCTATTCTTCTTGTACATGAACCGGGAGTTGAGATACACAGCAGGTGTTGGGAACTTGGAAGTTCCGAGTCTCCGACGCCTGCTGTGCTCGCCTGCTGTTGTGCGATCATGATGTGACGCAGTTGGCATACTTATCACATGTGTCAGTACTTTTTTCAAAAGATTCCCAATTCCACCAAGAGTTCATTAACTCATCGAGGGCCTGTTCAGGACATTCAAGTCTTGATTGAAATTTTCCAAAGGTTTTTCATTTGCCATCTGAGCCCTCCCTATGGTGATTCTGCCCTGCGGACTCGGATGTCGTCCCAGAGTAGGAAGCCTTGCACGTCTATTGAAAGACTTGAAGCTTGGAGGTCTGAAACTGAATAAAATGTGATGCATTTGATATATCACTAAGCCTTCATACTAATGTCAAAATTAGGAACCAACTGCAATTCCTTTTCGCCACTTTCAGTTTTTACCTTCCAACTTCTTTAAATAAGTCTTGAACGAGTCCACCCCTAATGGAAATGTGCTGGATCGCTGCTTTCTACCTTCCCCTGCCAATCATCAATCGCTTCTTGGTTCTGGTACCTGCTTTAATTGTAGCAGCGCGGATGTTAACGCTATGGCACTCAGGTTTCCGCAGACTACCAGTGCAAACATGAAAGAGACTCGCATATGCCAGTTCCGCTGAGTTCTTTTGTATTGGCAGGATGGTTAGTACATTTGGCGTCCAGGGAAGTCGTCAACAATGCGGGGCAACCGGAAGAGCTTTTTCTTGTTTTCCTTGACCTCTTGGCAAGAGGACAGTGACCATCCTACGTCCAATCACTCAATTCTGTTAGGATCGCGACCATATCTGGCGCCTCTATCCGACCTCCTCACAAGCTGTTTCCTCTACATTTAGAATTCGCTCCTTTTGCCGCAAGTTCCATCTGAAAGCGCGACTTGGTCACCGGGGAGTACTACCCTCACCTGTTCGTGTTGAAGCTACCCAACGTGAAATGGGACAACCCATTATACTCCATCATTGGGACACTTTTGGTTATGGATACTAGCACCGAGCTGATCACTCATGTTTTTCATATAGACATGATTAATATCATCTTGAAGACAGGTGGGTATCCCCGTCCTGGATGTGTGGAAGGCGCACGACGCTTTTGTGGGTCGCCCCACATGCATTCTCCTGCTTTGTGCTAACTCACCGTCACCATGTCTATCCCCTCCTCCCGCTCCTTCAATTCCTCCATCAATTACACGTGGCTAGCCAATAGCTACGGTGTCTTGGTGCCTATCGAAGCACACCAAGGGCTACACGCGGGGCAACTGGTCTATGTCTGCCCTAGTTACTTACTCTCAAGGAGACAAGTTGAGATCGACGAGCTCAGTACGCATCTATCTGTCTAGGAACACAGTGCAAATAACGAAGGTTATGCATTGTTTTTCTCTCCCTTACTTTCGGAGAACCAATTTCCACGCCGCTCTATTGGCGTCCTGTTCTAATTAGTTTTTAAGGATATCTCACTCCGCTCAATCTCACTGGGTGGTGTTCACATAGATCTGGCTCGCAGTGCAGAGAACCTAAAATTCATTCATCAGCAATGGCTTCGATGAATCACATCTTATTCACCTCGCCAGGGTACGCGTTAGTGCAGTTGGTATTCACGTTCGGGTTGTTCGCGAGCAACGTGTTGATCGGGATACCAGCCGCATTGGCAACGCTTTGGCACGTGTCACCGGTCTGCATAACGTAGGTAACATTGCAATCCTGGCCGCTGATTCCAAGGCATAAAACCTATGACGATGAGTTCAAGTGTTTTTCAAGCATCAAAATGTCTTACCCTCTCCGATAAACAAATTATCGCAACCGGGGTCAATAATTCCGCTGTTGACTGTCGCCAGCTGGTATCTATGGCATACGTTCGATGAACAAGTGAACGGAAGGCACAATGATTGTACGTACGTGGAAACGTTGTCTCTTGCGGATATTGCATCACATGTATCTCCAGATTGAACAGTTGCATTACGGTCACAACCAGCGGGGAGTCCTAGACATTTTGCAGTTATGAATGTTAGCATAATCGAACCTCGAAGAAGACCATTACTGACCCTGACCAGAAACAACTGAGGCAATAGCGGCAAGCGCAACGAGTCTGGCGGTGAAGAATGAAGCGTGCATGCTGGTCAGGTGAGGGGGTCCAGACACAGGCAAGTGATGTTTAATGCCTTTAAGCCGAATTTTCTAGCTGCCTTTATACACTTGAAGGACCAACACTGGTCGGCTATTCTAACGGCCAGCGTTTGGCGTGTTTTCGAGTCGTCGTGACGGACTGTGAGTAAATGAACACGATCAAATGGCACGCGCGGTGTTCACCGAGGGATGACTCTGACATCAAGAGGATGTGTTAGACTCGGTGAAAATTTGCCCGTGTAACCTGATAATGACATCGTACCAACACCGGTACCGTACGCATACTACCGTTATTAATAACCCTACTCAATGACAGTTTATTTTTGTGCGCGCATAATGAAATAAACTGTCAAGTAAAGTTTGTGTGCTGTTCCTGTCGCGAACAGTAAAACACGAGCAGCCGACTGACTTGCTGAGAGACTGCCGCGGAGAACACACCCAGTGTACGAGTCATCATGGCGCGCGATAACTCATACAAAATCAGCGCCGACGGAGCCACAAGAGAGAATCCACAACGAACCTCCTGGAGACTCTCGCAGTTGCGCTCCTTGCTGAGGTAAAAGACTCCGGAAATCAGCTCGTCGCTATTTCACTCGCATTGGTGGCCTTGGACCGCCGCTGACGGGACAGACTGTCATAGATTCTCCGTTTCGGTCACGGGATGATACGCTGTTTTATGGAAAGCCGGACAGCCGTCTACACGATGGGCCAAAAATGGTAGTCACAAGTTGAGGACTCCGTACACCTCTAAAGAGATTAAGCCAAACGTGACAGGAAAAACAATCTTTTCCTTTTGCCACGCCTTGAACATTCACCCATGGATCGATTTTTCAAGGCCTATCTTGAGTAGTCATAGCTAACCGTTTGGTACCAGAACAGATTAGAAATCTGCTCTCTTGTGGTGCGGTTTCGAAACCTGTCGACATGGACAGTTTTCCGGAGGTTCGTCTAAACTTGGCCAGGAAGCGTCCTGGCCCAAGGGCGGCCTGGTTAACACAACAGAATCAAACTTTCTTTCTCTTGTACTTCGATTGGAAACATGCCTAACAACAGGGTTTTTTTCTATCAGACCACGCCTTGAAGATTCACTCATGGACAGTTCCTCGGAGGTTCATCTCAACTTCGTCCTCGCCAAAGTGGTTACCACAACGGAATCAAAATCCGTTTTTCTTGGACTACGCAGTTTCGAAACCTGCCGGACAACAGGGTTTTTTTTTCTATCAGAACACGCCCAATTCCTCGGGGCAACTTCGCCCTGACTGAAGTGGGTACTGCAACATAATCAGAATCTGTCTCTTGAACTGTACCAGTGCAGGTTCAAAACCTGCCAATGAGTTTTTTTCCCCATCCGAACACGCCTTCAATTGAAGATTCACTGATGGATAGTTCCTCAGAGGCTCATCTCAACTTCGCCCTGGCCAAAGTGGTTACTGCAACGGAATCGAATTCTGTCTCGTGGACTGACAGGTTCAAAACCTGCTGACGAGGTTTTTTCTATCCGAACACGCCTTGAAGATCCCCTGATGGACAGTTCCTCAGAGGTTCATCTCAACTCCGCCTTGGCCAAAGTGGTTACTATCCCAGAATCGAAATCTGTCCCTTGCACTGTACCAGTGCAGGTTCAAAACCTGCCGACGCGGTTTTCTCTCTCAGAACACGCCTTGAAGATTCACTGATGGATATTTCCTCGGAGGTCCATTTCCACTTCGCCTGGCCAAAGTGGTTCCTACAACAGGATCGAAATACGTTTCTGTCGGACTTGCGCAAGCTCGAAACCTGCCGACGACATGTTTTTTTTCCTATCCCAACACACTTTGACATTCACTCATGGATGGATTTCTCGGAGGCTCATCTTAACTGGTCTCAACCGAGTGGTTACCACAACATAATCAAAATCTGTTTCTCTTGCAGTCGGTTCGAAACCTGCTGACCACATTTTTGCAGTGTATAGATCCTCAGGGCTCTGTCTTAAACTAGGCCCAGTCATTGCGCCGAAACCTCCTTTTTATGTGATAGTCTGTCCATGAAATATTTAATAGAATTCACCTTCACGCCTCGTGCGGGTCGTCTCAGAAACATAAGGTATATCCCTGAGACGTGTACGTGCCACATCCTACGTCCAACCACTCAATTCTGTTAGGATCACGACCATATCTTGCGCCTCCATCCGACCTCCTCACAGGCTGTTTTCCTCAACCATCCACACGCTACATTCAGAATTCGCTCCTTTTGCCACAAGTTTCATCTGAAAGCGCGACTTGGTCATCGGGGAGTACTACCCTCACCTGTTCGTTTTAAAGCTACCCAACGTGAAATGGGACAACCCATTATACCCCATCATTGGGACACTTTCGGTTATGGATATTAGAGTCGAGCTGATCACTCATGTTTTTCATATAGACATGATTAGTATCATCTTGAGTGGGTAATAGGTATCCCCGTCCTGGATGTGTGAAAGGCGCACGACGTTTTTGTGGGTCGCCCCACATGCATTCTCCTGCTTTGTTCTAACTCACCGTCGCCATGTATATCCCCTCCTGCTCCTTCAATTACACGTGGCTAGCCAATCTCTACGATGTCTTGTGGTGCCTATCGAAACACACCAAGGGCTACACGCGGGGCAACTGGTCTATGTCTGCCCCTAGTTACTTACTCTCAAGGAGACAAGTTGAGATCGACGAGCTCAGTACGCATCTATCTGTCTGGGAACACAGCGCAAATGACTGAGGGCTATGTATTGTTTTTCTCTCCCTTACTTTCGGAGAATCAGTTTCCACGCCGTTCTGTTGACGTCCTGTTCTAATTAATTTCTAAGGAATCCTCTTATCTCACTCAACTCAATTTGACTTGATGTTCACATAGATCTGGCTCGCAGTGCAGAGAACCTAAAATTCATTCATCAGCGATGGCTTCGATGAATCACATTTTATTCACCTCGCCAGCGTACACGTTAGTGCAGATGGTGTTCACGTTCGGGTTGTTCGTGAGCAACGTGTTGATCGGGATACCAGTCGCATTGGCAACGCTGTGACACGTGTCGCCGGTCTGCATAACGTGGGTAACATTGCAATCCTGGCCGCTGATTCCAAGGCATAAAACCTATGACGATGAGTTCAAGTGTTTTTCAAGCATCAAAATGTACTTACTTCTCCGACAGACAAATTGTCGCAACCGGGGTCGATAATTTTGCTGTTGACTGCCGCCAGCTGGTATCTATGGCATACGTTCGATGAATAAGTGAACGGAAGGTACAATGATTGTACGTACGTGGAAACGTTGTGTCTTGCGGATATCGCGTCACATGTATCTCCAGATTGAACAGTTGTATTGCGGTCAGCAACCAGCGGGGAGTCCTAGACGTTTTGCAGTTATGAATGTTAGTATAATCGAACCTCGAAGAAGACCATTACTGACCCTGACCAGAAACAACTGAGGCAATAGCGGCAAGCGCAACGAGTCTGGCGGCGAAGAATGAAGTGTGCATGCATGGTCAGGTGAGGAGGTCCAGAAACAGGTGATTGATGTTCAATGCCTTTAAGCCGAAATTTTCTAGCTGCCTTTATACACTTGAAGGACCAACACTGGCCGGGTATTCTAACGGCCAGCGTTTGCCGTGTTTTCGAGTCGTCGTGACTCGGCATCCTTGGATTATGAGTAAATGGACACGATCATATGGCTCACGCGGTGTTCACCGAGGAATGAATCTGACATCATAACAAGAGGACGTGTTAGACTCGGTGAAAATTTGCTCGTGTAACCTGATAATGACACGTCGTAACACCGGTATCCGTACTACCGTTATGATCATCTTCGCAACGCAAGATTAGTCGTGACGTCAAACTCGCAGCAAACCGACTTCACGAACGGGACCTTCTAAGCTTTCACGACACCCTTGATTCCTGTCGATTCTCCGAACGCACTTGGTTTCAGATCTTGAGACTCTGACGCGAACCTGGCAATGTCGTGAACTGTCAGCCTAGCGCAGCAATGTGCGGGCCGTGCGGCTCTCGATCGTAATGATATTGATAGGCTCCTGATGAATGTAGTAAGGATTGCTATTTACAAATGGGGCTCGTCGTTGGAGTCGTCGTTGGAGTCGAGGTTCGTGATCTTCCTCTTCCTCTTCCTCCGAAAGTTTTTTATCTGAGTATCGTTCTCGTCGTACCCATTGGAATCCAGATCACTGCCGTGCTCTAGCAGACTCCTGTGTTTTTTGACATTTGAACGTAGGAATGATCATAAGAGGCATAATAATAAAGTCATAGCGGACACTACGGTCGCGTGAGTCGCAACCCGCGGCGGGTTGCGACTCACACGATGAGATATCAATTGTTGCAGCCTTGGCGATCTCGAAGTGGCATTAATATTACTCCTCCATAGGGTGAGTGACTCGCTCATTGTATCATGTGTCCCTTAAGCGACGCTGTTGGTACCTTATACTTGTTATACCTTTTATGATTGAATATTGATGTCCGCTGGGCCACCCACCTGGTATTCAAGTAGCGATGCCAGTCGAAGAGTTGATCACGCAGGAATAATTATTTTTGTCGAACCATGATCTCGAGGAGTCCGTTAAACAGCACAAGGCGGCCTAGTGTAGGGGGCAGAACTGGCAAAATTCTAGGCCATGTAAACTATAAGTACGACATTCCCAACAATGACATCAATGTTGCCTCGCCCATCCGTCTGCGTCATCCCCGCCATTGTAATTAACCACTTCGAGCTCATCCAGAATAGCCTGTGGTATTATTCCTTGTTCGACCCGATCCAATTCGCCAAAATTCCCTCGAGTACGCCAATTTCATCCATTAATGCTTTGAACTTCTCCGAGTCGACCCTGGATTCGAGCACCTGGTGAGTTATCAGTGCCGCCGCAACGTTTGCATTTCCAAGTAGCCTATAACGATTTGAGCTGTTCTCAACTCGTTCTTCCAGGCGCTCGAAATTGTCGTTGATCATTGACGCGAGGGGCCGTTTTCCAGCATACCATCTTCCTTTAGGGTCGTCGGCTTTCATGTTCTATTGAATTCAAACTGTTGTCATCAGACAAATTACATCTCCGTGAGTCCCGGATACCCTGGAGTTCTGCCAGGTTTTGCCACCCATCCCTGAGTGTGAGTTCTGCACAACCAATTTGGCCAGACCGGTTGGCAAAACCTGGCAAAACTCCCGAGTTCTGCCAATAACACTAACATTAATATTGTCAAGGCCGCCAAGTCCAATGATCAGAAGATCCTCAGCCAAAAAGTACGCGTGACGTATGATATATACATGTCACATAGCACGTGCTGACAGTCACTTTGCACTCGTCACAAAGGAAGCGCGTTTTTGTTTGAGCCACCGTAATCATGGTGAATCATATTAATATCGTTGGTCTCTGCGCTTGACAGAGATCTCTTGTAACAACATGGCTCCGAAGTACCCTAAAATCTCAGGTACGTGCTCTCTCTTATTTGGCCAGGTTCACAAATGACATGATTGCAGGTTATGAGCTCATTCAACAAATCGGTGGAGGTAGCTTCTCGAGCGTGTTCAGAGCCGTCAATATAGAGAACCATCAAGTGGCAGCATGCAAGGTGAATATTTATCAAGGAGCAGACTACCGAGAAGGAACGCAAGGCTGTCGAAAAGGAGATGAAACTTCATAAGCTCCTCAAGCACAAGCATGTCCTGGAGTTTCTACATGCTGCCGTGGTAGAGCGCAAATATAAGGATTGCTATGTCCCTGGAATTTACATGCTACTAGAGCTTGCTGCAGGAGGAGACCTCTTCGATAAGATTGGTGCGCTTCGTTGACTGATCATGCATCCAATCATTAACCCATAACTCATCAGCGCCGAATGTTGGGATTGGAGAGGATGTAGCACACTACTATTTCGGCCAGTTGCTGGCAGGGATGGTGAGATACCAATACTGATCATCCACATTCAAGGAAGACGAAAGATTTCCGAATCACAGGACTTTATTCATCGCGAAGGAGTTTGCCACCGTGACCTGAAACCAGAAAATATCCTGCTTGATGTAGCTGGTACCCTCAAGATTTCAGACTTTGGACTCGCAGCAGTCTACAAACTCAAGGAAAGCGGCAAGACAAGACAATTGAACGAATTGTGTGGCAGCTTGCCGTATATGGCCCCAGAAGTGTGTCATTTACACATTCTCGGATTGTACTCACAATATGATTCCAGGTTCACTACGCGACACCGTATGAAGCAGAGCCCATTGATGTCTGGGGGATTGGTATCATTCTCTTCACACTCCTCGCGGGAAGTCCGTCAAATCCCCAATCATTTCCATAAACTATTCAAATTGACGTTCCTCCTAGATACCCCTTGGGATCAATCCACAGCACAGTCGTCAGAGTTCTGTCAGTACATCACGGGCGAGATATTCAACGAATCCCCTTGGGATCGTCTCAAACCAGAAGCCCTATGTAAGTGGGATCATCATGCGCTTATAGTGTTAATGCGCGCTGATATGCCCACCAGCACTTATCTGTGGCCTCCTAACTGTCGAACCAGAGAAGCGTATGACGCTCGCTGAAGTATTTGCTCACCCGTGGTGCATAAGACCAAGCCAAATTGCGAAGCAAGGTGCTGTCGCGCTTGCAGACCACTTGACTGAGTCTTTGAGGGCGAACGGTGATTTGAATTATGCGATGCCGGATATTGCGATCTCTGCGTACGTTCTCAGGATTATCATCACGAGGCTAACATTCACTTTCATATGCAGCGAAACTCGCAAAGACAAAGATGGGGATGAGATCATGCTCTCTGCAACTCATCAATCCCAATTCACCCAATCACTTCTATTATTCGTATGTCTCCCAAGGACACATTTTAGTTCCATTTTGAATCCGTTGTTTTCTTCAGTCACAAACACAGTCGGGTCGCAGATATACACCTAACCTTACTCGCTTCTATACTTCTCTTGGGCCAGGGATCATGATGCAACTCATAAAGGAATCCTTGACCGCTCTCGGTGTCAAACACAAAGACGGACCTACCGGTGAGGATGAACGAGGGGAGATCCTTCGGTTGCGCGTAGGCGGGTATGACAAGCGGAATATCGCATTCAAAGGCTGGGTCGAGCTCGAGAACTTCCGCTACGCTGAAACTGACGGAAGCTTCTGCTTGATGACCCGAGACGTTGTAGGTTTCGTTTCATTCTCCGTTTCTGAATGCAAGCTCATGGAGCCACAGGGAAATCCTATCTCGTGGCGCCAGTTGTGGAAATCACTAATTTTGTCACCAGTTGTGGATCCTCATGTACTCCGCAAATGACCACATTAGCACTATGACACTCGAACACTGTTGTGTTAGCCTATATGTTGTTTGAACTCGTGTTATTTGGATATCTCCGCGAGCTTCTCTTTTACTGCCTTGTACACGATCTGATTGAACGCTTCTTACAGTATGCCATACACTGCTATACCAAGAGACAATCTGTTTACTCGAAATTCGAAGTGATTCGCTTTCCTAGAATCCTATTGCAATTCAATTGATTCAAGCCTTTGCACTGTGGACGCTGAAACCCGTCTTGATCGTGCACTCCTTTCCACCCTCAACGTCTATGTCGATGGATTTTCAACCACAAAATTCTAGACAATTTGCCGGGCGATTTTCGTAAGTATCGCAACTGACACACTTCACTGACGAGGCCATGTATGTAGAATCTTATTCCAGTTCAGACAGCCTGGAAGAAGCTGGGCAGACTCCATTGAACGCACCAGAAAACACACTCAACTACCTTGCAATGTTAACCTATCTAAATTTTGTAGAAATGGGATTGGTCAGAAACGCGGGTGTGCGCGTCGTCGCGTTGCATTGTCGCTTCCTCAAAGTCCAACCTCTCGCGGCCTCAATACATTCGAAAGTCACTGCATCGCCGCATTCCATACAAACCGTTCATTATGGACAGTGAATCGAAGACAGTCTCATCTGTGACCCGCATGTGCAACTACATTCAATGAATGTTAAGGTTTGACGCTAGCGTAAACCGTGCTCGACCTCCGGACTGATCCTTCGCTCACGGTCGATTGTGCACAACGCTGTCGAGAGTGAGAACGCGAAGAGACACTGTCTGTTTGCAGAGACGAAACTAATATAGTATTTCCTGAGTTGCTACTGTAAACACGATATATTGTCGTAGAGCCGACCGAAGGGGAGTCCTTGTACATTGTATAACGATGGATCTAGAATATGGAGGATTGATGACAATGGTATATGTGAGTGTAGGATAAGATGGCGAGTTAAAGTTTTGGTGCATGATTAACACGTTCTGGCGCGTACTTTGCCTGCGGCGCATCTCGTTAGCGAAGGCTATGAGAAGTGCTTGAAAAATTACCATCTCGTTCTCCTTCTTGACATAGCCACACTTTTGGTAGAAGGCTATGGGACATTAGTAGTCAGTATAAGCGAACTTGAAAGTCTATGGTGGGAAACAACTCACGAATGTTGGTGTCACTACAGTTCAAGATGGTCTTATAACAGCCGCTGCTCTCACTGATATGTGTGAGGGCCTGGATGATACGGAGGCCGAGCTTCTTGCCCTGTTGGCTTTTGTCGACGGCGATATCTTCAATGTGACCGACGCTGCCGAGACCGCGGAGGAACTTGCGCTCAATGAAGACGGTGCCTACTCCGACGATCTTGTCGCTCGCCTTGTCAAGGATGACAATGGAGAAGTATGCGCTGGGAGTTGCGCGCATGGCGTGGAACTGGTTGACCCACGCTACCTCGCCGAGGTCATTGACGATGGATAAAACAGAAAGGACATCGAGATGTCCGCGTTTGTAGTCTGTTGATGCAAGTGGACGTATCTATGTTCTTTTTAATGTGAAAGCAATGTGAGAGAGCCGATGTTCAATTTACCTGGAGATCAGAGGGAAGCTGTGCTGAAACTTCAAGTGAAATGAGCTCTTGAGGGAACATAAGGTCTAGAGATGCGGGATCTGCGCGTGTCGTGGACATGGTGTCGATCATTGAGATAGTAGTGAAGATGAGTTAAAGACAATATTCAACCGAGCGCATCAATGCTATGTACGTCGCGACACGCCAAACATAGCCACAGAAGCGCGTAGTAACAAGTGCTACTTAATTAGGGCGCTAGCCGCAAACGCTCGTGGACGTCAATTTGGAGCCTGGAAAACTTGTACTAAATGCAAGTAGCATTGGACCTTGTTACATTAAAAGTAAAATGTCTTTATCAGTATAGTACAGTCCAGCACCTCAACCACTCGAGGACAACTGCCTCGCTTTGGACATACTATTCCCCCACGACAACGAAATAATTGACCCCAACTAGCTTCAGCCCATACCTGTTAGCAAACTCCGCTGAATTCCAGTTCTTTCTATTCGCAGGCTCATTCTTGCGTTCCGGGGCATCGGCAGGGATTGAGAAGTCCGCATTGGGCTCCTGGTATAACAATATTACTGGGGCAGCTATAATTAACACATAAGGCAATTATAACAAATTTTATCTCACCGTAACGATGCTTGCCAGTTCCAGGGGGAGGGGTGGGAGGATAATAGGGCGTCACAGCGGGTTTGGTAAGCTGTGCAGCAAGATCATCCGTCTCAACGGCTGACGTCGGAGGGGCTTTCACACCAGTGACCTATACATGAATTCAATTAAAATGTCTGTGATC
Organism: Suillus subalutaceus; assembly: GCF_016647625.1. Taxonomy (NCBI): domain Eukaryota; kingdom Fungi; phylum Basidiomycota; class Agaricomycetes; order Boletales; family Suillaceae; genus Suillus; species Suillus subalutaceus. The sequence continues at coordinate 103,081 of NW_024540301.1, forward strand.
TATGAAGGTACTAACCACCCAGTGCCGCCACTCTCTGAATTTCGGGTTTTCCCTGGATGGTGCGTCTGGGTCTGTCATGACGAGCGTATAGGTGGGTTCACCAGTCACATCTAGCACCGGAGTGAACAAAATGGTTGGTTCATCAGCAGTGTCTGTTTTTGTGAGCGTATTCCCCAGAAGAGCCTCTTGGCTAGTGGGGAAGGACACGACGAGCAGAGCCTTAGGATGGAAAGGAGGGCCGACAGGGATAACGTCTGGAATGATACCATTGTCCTTGAGATCTTCTCTGACAGCATTGAGTGGATCGAGCATCATTGCGGGCTCAAGTTGAGGGTTTCGACAATGACGGGCTAAGGGAAAGATCAAAACTGAAGTCGTCATTGGAGAAAGGGGGGTTATGTAATATTCCTTCCAGGGACGATCTGGGCCTTCAAGCTTGCCGTCAATAAAGCTTGCATTCTGGTGAGCCTGTAAAATAGAGTGGAAAACTGTGCTACCGAACATTGAACGGTGCCCGTAACACTACGTGACTGTATCATTCGCACGTCGAATTCAAGAACTGCAACAAGCTCTGCCTATTCGCGTCCATCTCGAGATCTCTGGCATCCTTATGAACTTTCAACTTGATCTGAGACAATTCTATCAGATAGTCAGAGGCCCATCTAGACAGAGAAAACTGACCTTCTTGCCTGTCAGAACACTACGCCTTTCATCCTTGTCCTTCGCATCATCCCTGTCCTTGTGCTTCCTGTGCTTCTTGTCTCGGTCTTTCTCTCTGTGCTTTGACTTGGACTTGCGAATATCGCGACTGTTTGAAGGAGAGCGAGACCGGTGGCTTGGCGATGTTCCACGCAACCTATGTCGACCACTGCCACCACGCTCCTCAGTTGACGTCGATACAACAGAGTTTGTCGAAGGTGAAGGAGATCGGCGTCGATGTTCAGCGGTCTACAGTGCATTTATGTACACATCTTCAGAGGTCAAAGGCAACTCAGCCAAAAAAAATAGGGGGATAACGTACGACGTTGCGGCTTGTGATTCGCCCACGACTCTCGGAAGACTCGTGGTATTTGTCTCGGTCCTGCAGCAGTGTTAAAACAATATTGGAATAAAATAGTAAGTGTCTCACATGACGATTATCCTTTCCTCTGTCTCTCGTATCATCATGATACTTGTGACTGCGTGAGCGGTGTGGACTCCGGGATCTTGAACGTTTAGTGTGACGAGACCTTCTGTCCTCTTTATCGTCATGGTGGCTATGTCTTTCAGGCGACTTTGAACGACTCCATCCTCTATCTCCCCCTGTTCGGCGAATGCATATCATGACATGTTATAAATGCGAGCGTAAGTGAATGTGTTGTCGCCCCATTACCAGCACAGCCGACATAGTGCGTGGTAATCAACATTGACACAGAAAGTCAGTCAAGAATCTCTAAGGAGTAACGGAGGTCATTTACCACTTCGTCTATGATAATCTCTTGAGTGGTGCTCTCTCCGTTCACCGTGTCTTCTCTCGCTCATGAGGGTTGTTGCGGAAAGGTGACCGTGGAATCGTGATTCAAATTCAAATTAGGTTGTTTGGCATTACTGCACCGGACCAAACAACAGAAAATGGCGTATATATTATGATGGACAGGTCAGACAATATATATATGTAGGTAAAACGAATGAGCAGTATCAGCTCAAACTGACGACCCTAGCGCCGTAGAGTGGCCAGAAGGAGGATGAGGTTAGGTTACTTGGCAGGTGGTTTTCGTCAAGTAATTGACCCGAAAATCGCCCCAGACCTTGGATGCGCTACCTTCTCAACCACCTCCGAACCTTCTTGACAAGATTGCGCATGGTACCGTATCACTAGGCTGCCCCTATTCCGTCACTGCGACGCGTGCTAAATTAAGCTCGACCTGGCCCGCGCAAGAGCAATACCGGAGAGGTACAACCCGTACCTGTGTCCTGTTCGCCTTCACTTCACACTTCGACCTCCCTTCTATTTCTTCCACATATCTCGTCCCCGCCCACGTGTATATGCTGAGGATTCATATTTCATTCTGTATTTCTACGCCCACGTGCACTCGTTCGTTCGCCATTATGCGTGATAATGCATGCTTACGCGCTCCTTCGTTCTTCTCTTTGGGCGGCTACTGTCGCTCTCGCTCATGCCATGAAACGCGCAGTTCACACTTCCCATTTTTCATTTTCTTGATCTCATCACTATTGGTCTCTGCCGCCTGCGTCTCCTTGGGATGGGCTTTTTTACGGATGGACTAAATTATCCCTTCAACGAACGGGAGATTTCTCTCCGATTCTCCCTCTCCCAACCGGCTATTCGCTCCTCAGGCTCATCGACGATCTTGGTATATCTATTTACCAGTGCATCCATCCTATCCCGTCATTATTTGCTTGTGAACCACCAAAGTGGAGTCATCACACATTCATTAACTCTGCATTCAAACACATACCATCACCGCCCTTTCGTCATCGCTTTCGTTCCTACTGCCTCCGTTCCTGTCTACATCACTTGATCGTTCTTTCTTTGTACACCGACCCCCTCCCCTTCAGTACAACCGCCTCTTTCCCCCCTTCTTTTAACTTGCCACTTTCCTTGTACGACTGCCCTCGTCGCTACACACATCGATCGTGTTTTATGGCAGGGATTTGGGTACGATGCATAACTGTACTTTTGGTTGTATTTGTACTAATCAGCGTGTACATGAATGTGAATTTTGTTCGTGTCGTAATTGACAATGCCTACCACGCTCGAGGTCGACTTGGGCGCCATTCGAACCTGTGTTGGATCAATAATCCAAATGGTGTCTGGTAGGTTGCCGAAATCACGAACAGTTTTCCGATCTTTTACTGCGTAGGAACATTCCGCGCGAGTCACTGCTTTGAGATTTTAATAACAACTTCTTTTCCACTTTGATCTCATCGGTATATCGCTGGATTTTCTACTTGAATTCATGCTGAAAGCCTGGGAGTCGGGACACTTCGATCAATCAGATATGGTCAATTGATCTTTCAAATCGCAGTACCTACGCCTCCCGCCCCCACTAGGGACTCTTCAGACCACCCTCATCAGACGCTTTTGGCAATGCTTAAGCCTGTGCTAGTCTTAGTGTGGACAATGGACATTCCGAAACATTGCAACCGTGATCAGCCCTAGTAACTTCGGCACTGGATGACGGTATATCAAGCACGAATGCAATCGTTATACATCCACCAAGTTCCCCCACTCACTCACTCCCATCCTCTAATAATATGACCCTAGTCTCGAACGATCCCAGTTGGTGGCCACTCATCGATGCAAATTTTATTTCCGGCTATTTCGCAGGTCCGTCGAGAGCCAGCCACATGATGACCGTAGACTTAATTAACCTGGCCTGCGATTTCACAGTTGTTGGCTGTGTTGGGGCAATGTACGATTTGGGTGAGTAAAACTGAGTATGAAAGATCCGTTGATATCCTTAAAGTATTTCCAGCAATTACGTTCGGACAAGAGGTAGGTCGATCCATTACTGGGGCAGCCAACCCCCTTAGAATTGTGTTATAGGTCGAACTGATCTGGGTGAGCGGACTCCCACATCAAAAAAATGACGTGAAAATACAACTTGTTCACGGCAGAGGCAACGTTGGTCCGTGACGACCTTTCTTTATCTCAGTGTATGTACCTTATGTTTCAATATCTACGCTTAGCAAGTCCAAGTTTTGTTGACTTCAAAATATCCTAGGTGCGCTATGCTGGAATAGGATATGCTGTGTACGTTTGGAAGCTTAATCTATTGATGTTGCGCTCATTACCCATCTCTCACAATCAGAATCAACATGTTGTGTATGTCTCCTCGCATTGACTCTGTTTCTTTCTTGTGACGGGCAGCATACAGTGAATGTTCCAACAATTTCGACAACAGATGCAGTAAGTGTTCCGCACTGATGCTTTCCGCCAAAACAACTGAACTACTATGCAGGGGTGAGTGAGATTCTCGAACAACTCGCTGGTTCAATATAACAATTGCCACAGCTGTGAGTCTGTTTCAAGCATATGGTCCTCCGAGGCTGATAAGTAGTAATGTTGCTGGATTTGTCAGGCCTTATCATGTACAACGCACTTGATTGGATGACTGAGGTTGTAAATGTAATACTGGGCGGTGAGTTATACACCTCCGTGATATTGACTTGACTGAAACATCATGCAAGTATTCATGATTGCTCGGTTACATGCCATGTATCAGCGATCGAGAAAGGTGCTGATGTTTCTCGTTGCCATTTTTCTGGCCATTAGAATCGCCAACGCAGTGATGGTCGCAATAACGATGATGCAGATTTCAGCGGGTAAGCTTTGATTGTGTATGAAAGACCCAACTGCACCATACTCACTGACAAATATCAGAGAAAACCGTTCTCTCGGGCACCTATCAGTGCCAGATTGACCATGCGAAATATGTCCTACTTCTGGATTCCATCACTTGGATACTTGCCACTGTATGGGAGGTCCTTGCACTGTGTCTCGCAGTTTGGGTTGTTGTAAAGCACTTCTGTGAACTGCGACAACACTCATCAAGAGGTATTATTGGGGACTGTTTCACGGTGTTGATGAAAACTCACGTGTTACTTTGCGAGGTGAGCTCATAATGTGAATGTGGTTCTCTTGTTTTTTTTACTAAAGTTCTGCGCGTGCAAGCTTCGTCGCAGTTTCTTGTTTTGAAATTAGTTATTTGTCTCCAACGCTCTCCGTGGTACGCCGATCTGTCATCGACCTCTGCATACGGTCATGATTCATCATTTCACAGGACGTACCTTACCTGGAAACTCGGATTTATGCTGGTTTCGTTCAAATCTTTCAATTTGTGCAGATGTTTGTATTGGGTCCACGCCTCATCCTTTGCATGCGAGAATATCACGCTAAGCTCGTGGCCAACTCCGATACAGTAACTGCCATGACTTCAATTGCTTTCCAGGATCGCGTTCATGTGTCGACCACTGGTAGTGTGTAGCACGGGGGATGTTTGGTATGATTTACACTCGTCGGGTATTGGTCTGCAGAGTGCGGGAGAATTCGTTTGTATTTATTTCAAGTTTCGTTGTGGTATTTAAATATTTTCAAGGACTCCCCTTCGGTCGGCTGCAGGGAAATTGTAAATAAGAGACAGAGAAACCGCCATCACAGCAACACAGCATGACACCAACCCTATACGCTGGCAGAACAGGATAGTCTAGACAAACCGAGAGCAAAAAAAAGTGCAGCACACCCGTTCGAGCGGCAGTACGGAGGTATGTCCGTTACATCAGTTGTAGATTCACTTCTGGGTCACCTTGCCTAACCTTTAGGCAGCTGAATAGGGGACAGGTTCCTTCGGAAATCGTCGAGTATTAGACTGCCAACGGAATGCAATACAACTGGGTGGAAGGATTGACTGCCTAGATGTAATCGGCTGTCACCCTCGAGAGATTAACATAGAGTACTTACCAGTAATGCGCACACAAACCAGTTCCAACATAGTGTCACCTGAAGCCGGTTAACCTGCGCATCACCGTATCTCAATTGGGCTGATGTTACAAAACTACACAGTAGAACGGACACCGATGTTGATTAGCGTACACGAGAGACGGTATCAGCGGCCCCAAGTAAATTTACAGCAACGGTATTACTCTCTTGAATACGTTTCAGGCGCTCATAAAGCACTTGTACCTCGCGGGCCGTAGTATCAATCAGTTGCTGCTCTGTGGGAGGTATCGATGTTGCGCTCTGAGACTCAGGGGCGGGTGACATGGGGTATGCGCCTACTCCAGTTTGTCGAAGGAATTCAGCAAGTGTGCGATTTGCCTGCATAAGTGCGGCCAGCTCGGCTGGAAATTGAAAGCGTAAAGTCACAATTATAAAATAATTTGAAGCGTACTTGCCTGTTGTATGTGCAGGACTATTTCCTGCTTGGTATGCGTTTTGTCTAACAATAATTAAACGTTGTATAAGTATGAGGGGAGTAGAGACTTACATGCCGTGCAAGCAGTTACGTGCTAGTGATTGAATTCTTGCGACATGGTCAAGCGCTATTTGCACGTTCTGCTTTAGCATTTCCGGTGAATTTGGATCAGTCACGGTGTGGATGGAATCGTGCAGCGACGATTGTGACATATAGACGGAAGCATTTGTAAAGCTAGACTGCGGAATAGATGACATGGACAGGGTGGAGGACTGACTGGAATTATTCATCCCGTTACCTGATGATTCTGATCAATTGGGTTCAACGTAGACGTAGATCATATATTTCACAAGCTGATGGTTGTTTGGACTTGTTATTCCCGCTATGTACACACCCGTAAATATCATATTAACGCGCTTGGAAATTCAAAAACCATAATTTTCAAATACTCAACCAGTACTAGTATGATTTGGTGCTAGCATTTTAAGTCTTCCTACCTCCCCGAATTTAACGTCTCTGAATGTCCGTTCTCTGTCCGCCGACCACATATCTTCCACCGATCGCCAAGATCGCAAGTTTCTCCGTCACCCAGCTTCTCGATGCCTTGACTTATTTACAATCACTTTACCATCCAGAAGTCCGTGGCTCACGTCGCAAACGTGTGCAGGCGCCTGTATTTAATGGAGAGCAAAATTCACGCCTTCGTCATGAAGATGATAACGAACTCCAAGTTATCCGATCTGACGCATTCGAGCGCTCATATTCCATTCGGTGGCTTACCGCTCTTATCGCCCAGCTTGAAGTCTGGCAAGACTTGTCGCATTCTGGAGAAGCCTCATTGGATGATCTTGGGAAACCAGAGCCCACTTTTACTCACGCGGAGATGATCGTCCAACAAGCCGCGTCGCTACTCGCGATTTGTGCCGGGGTCGCTGCTGCTGGAATGATCACTCGTAACTTTATTTTCGGTTCTATAGATGGGCAGAGGCGAGTGGAAGCTCAGCTCACGGACATTCCGCTGGACAATGATGACTACAGAAGTGTGGGAGCACAGACATGGGGCGGGGCATGTGTCTTGGCGGAAATGATCGTGGAAGACCCTGAGCGATTTGGACTGGATTTTTCCCCTGATGACCCTAAATCACGCAGGCTCAACGTCCTCGAGCTTGGAGCAGGAACGGGGTTGGTTAGCTTAGCGATTATGAAATTACTGGATACGTTGCCATCTTTCAATCATCGCGAGGTCTCCGTGGTCGCGACCGATTTCCACCCTTCTGTGTTAGCCAACCTCAAATCAAACATTAACGCGAATGTTCCCTCCACGCACAATCAAATTACCTCGACCCATTTCATTACCACTCATTTCCTCGACTGGTCATCGTTATCTACTGCTCCTCCACCGAATTGTCTTTCGTACCCATTCGATGTGGTCTTTGGTGCAGATATCATTTACGAAGCCCAACATGCGGTCTGGATCAGGGACTGTTTGAAAGCCCACTTGCGGCGTCCTTTTGATAGTACCATATCTCCCGCCGCTTTTCATCTTGTGATACCACTTCGCCCAACACACACATTCGAGTCAAGCACGGTTGAGTCCGTATTCCTCAAGGCATCCGACGTTGATCCGAACGATGATGCTGTTCTCGTCATACTCTCGAAAGAATCTATCACATGTGATGCGCATGGTGATGCTCATGGCGATTATACGCGAGGACAGGGTCTTGGTGAAGACGTGGAGTACCTTTATTACAGAATTGGCTGGTCTAATGCACGATTGTAGAGTCATAGAGTTTAGATCACGGTCATATATTAGAATCTAGATCACGTAGAATTTGCGTAGAGTTAGTTGCATTGTAACGTGATGTAAACTTACAATCGCCTTGGGAAATTTGCAACATGGGGCCCTGGTATCATAAGGAGTATCGAGCAAATCTGATGCCAAATGCATCGTGCCCCGGGTAGTCAGCTCTGATGCGATCACAGTGGTGGCCTAGCTACAATTGATCATGATGCAGTTGTCACACCTGAACATCATGATGCATGTTTCATCACCAGCCTGTACTTCCATTATGATGATCTTAGTCTAAGAATCTTACGTGCACATTTTACATAAATCCCCGTCCGAGTCCGACCCACGGTATCCGTAGTATATCTAGCACGAAAATCATTAAGTTCGTTATACGTCCACCAAGACCCCACTCACTGGCTTACACCGTCCCTCGTCAATATGACCCTAGTCTCAAATGATCCCAGTTGGTGGCCGACAATCGATTCGTATCGTTTCTATAGCTATTTTGCTGGTGCGTGGACAGCCAGTCAGATGATGTCTGTGATGTTTCGATCTAACCTTGATCTACGGTTTCACAGTTGCCGCCTCTGCTGCGGTGGTATACGATTGGAGTAAGCAAAATAGTGTTCAAGGACTACTGATATTCTGATGATATTTCCAGTACTGACACTCCCACAAGAGGTAGGTTGATCCATTACCGGAGTAATCATCTCGCTAAGAATGGTATTAAGATAGAGATGGTCTGGGTGAGTAGAGTCCCATATCAGAAGAACAGCGGGTAATTCAGGGCAGAGGCAACGCTGGTCCATCATGACTGTTCTATACCTCGGTGTGCGTAGCTTATGTTACAAGCGCGGTTGATAAGTTGTGCTGACTCCAAAACATCCTAGGTACGTTACATGGCGATACCGTATGCTGTGTACGTGTATAGAACCAAGATGATGATACTGCGCTAATGAGCTATCTCTCTCAATCAGTATATTCTCTCTGAGTATGTCTCAAATGCAGTGTGCTGGTGTCTTCTGACCAGCAGCATACAGTAAGCCTCCCGACAGTCTCGCTAACAGATGCAGTGAGTATTCTGCGCCTATATCTCACATTCCCATCCAATTAACTGCATCTATACGTAGGGGTGAGTGAGATCATGAACTAGCATATTGGTCGAATTTAGTACTTCGACAAATTTTGGAACAACTGCAACAGGTGTAAGTTTGTTCAAAGTGTTTAATCCCACGAGGGCGATCACCAATCGGCTATTTGAATTTCAGGCAATATTTTGTGCTCCGCACTAAGTTGGACGACTGTAGTCGTGACTGCCATGCTGGGCGGTGAGCTACCCAGTTGCAATATGCCAATGCTAGCGGTATTGACTTGATTGAATCAGCCGTCATGATTGGTCGGTTATATGCAATGTATCACGGATCAAGATACATGCTTATGTTTCTCGTTGCAATCGTTCTGGCCATCAATATCGCCTGTGCAGTAATTACTTCAAAAACTAACAGCATGACTTTAAGGGGTAAGCCTTCATTATGCATGAAACACTTGACATGCTCATTGGACGAATACCAGAGGAGCTCATTCTCTCCGGCACCTACCAATGCACTGCCAATGTCGAGGGAAATATCGAAATTCTGTTTGCAATGACTTGGATACTCACCACTGCGTGGGAGGTCCTCGCACTGTGTCTTTCACTATGGATGGCTGTTAAACACTTCCGTGACTTGCGACAACTCCGACGATCAATCACCGAGGACTGTTTCACGGTGTTGGTAAAATCTCATGTGGTTTACTTTGCAAGGTGAGCTCGCAATGTGAATGCAGTTATATTTGCCAGCTGAAGTTCTGCACGTGCTAGTTTTGCTGCCATTTCTTGCCTCCAACTTGGTTTTCTCTCTCCAGTGATTTCGGTGCGCCTGTTTGTCACTGCATGCGACAACTACTCACCATTTCTATAGAACTCAGATTCCGTAGGAGCTGATCTATATGATAGCCTCGTCGAAATTTTGTTGTTGATGCAGATGTTTGTGGTAGGGCCACGCCTCGTCCTTAGCGTTCGAGAATATCACGCTAAGCTCGTGGCCGACTCCGACACAGCAACCTGCATGACTTCAATTGCTTTCCAGGAGCGTGTATATGTGTCAACCAGCAGTAGTGTGTAGGACAGGAAAAACTTGTCGGGTGCTCCGCAGGGACCATAACAATCATAGATTTATCTCATTCGACGGTGTAGATGGTTGTAACTTACGCGCAGGCTCTTCTAATTAAGAATACTGCTGACCAGACACATCTCAAACGGCATTGGCGATTCAGATAAGATCCGAACAATACAGCACAAATGTCATAGGCACCTCGACAACCAAGTAGAAAAGTCAGAGAGACGTACGTAACCGTCACGTCACGTAAGTGTTTCACGAATCACAGACGATGTCTTTCAGACACAGCGCGAGGACCTCCTATATACAGTGATGATCGATCATCGATGAGAGTTCAAATCACTCCGATCAGAAACCCGGCGGATATTTCCCTCACAATCACAAGCGCACATGTGGGTGCCAGAAAGTACCTGCTCCACTGGGAATTCGTGTAATAAGCCTTAATTCCAAAAGTAATACTCACCCCCTTAAATAATCCTATTGTAGTGGTGCTTCAAGGGACGTAGCATACTCGTCACTTGAGAACGAAGCCCGAATAGCCGATCCGACCATAGCACTCGCGACGGCCTTCAACTCTTCACCAGTCCAGGATTTCCCGCCAACATTAACTTGAAGAACGCGTACATTGGGGAGCGAGTGCATTCAGAAAGGAAGGCGCCGAGTCTCGTTGTGGGCGGCAAGAACTACATTGACGACGATCTGTGATAGACAAGGATTGGATGTTCAAGTTGGTGTGGTAAGTGGTTCTGGATTTTGTGGAACTCTGTCACGGAGAATCCCGCAAATTTTTAACGAGGACTCGGAGAGGTTCAAGTTGTACATGTGCGACTATGCGGTAGGGTACGGACGATAAGTCAACCCGCTGTTATTAACCTGTGTTAAAAAGCAAGCAGCTGCGTAGGGTTATTTACAAGCATGTTATTAACATGTTATTAACAGTCACGTGACCAAAAAATGACGATTTTCGCTGTAGCTACTACCAAAATTTTCCGCCCCACTCAGTGTCCTTGTCCTCTAGGTCAGCATCATCCTCAGTAGCATCACCACCCAGGCCGTTGATAGGACTTTCCTTGCATTCATCAGACAATGCTTTGGTGACAATTGGTGCATGAAGGTTTGCATCTACTTCGATGTCGAAGGCTGAATCCTGCGCTGGTTCGGCTGCTAGCTTCTCATCGAGCCATGTGTCCTTTTCGTCTTCGAGAATTTCTTCCTCCTCATCTGTGCCCACAGATAGATAGCTGCCAGTGGGCTCGTGGCTTTGATGAGCAGCTGGTTCTTTGGGCCCTGTTGAAATGATGGAGTCGAGATTGCCAAATGAAATGTTTGGGTGCCGTCTTTCGACCATTTTCTAAGAGACGTGAGTCGTCAATTCAGGCCACTGAATAGGACACTGACCTTTGGATCATACATATGCCATTGTCGAATCTGAGTCATGTCCACCAGTGTCCGGACATGTTGACGGTTCCTGGCCGCTGTATTCATCCTCGTGAATACTGACATTGTTCGTTCCTCGGGTATAGATGAGGGCTTGATTGAATAAAGTTTTTCTGCAATACACTGGAGATAAAGCCTGAGTTACGAGTAGTCAGGATGGGCTGAAACTCACCACAAGTATGCAACCTTCAGGTATCTTCGTTAAGTGAGTCCAGTATGAGAGGATGCCCTGACCAGCATCCACCATCACATCGAAAGGGTACTATCCTTTTACATAGCACTCAAACTGGCGCACAAAAGCTTCATGAACATCAGCAGCCGTTTTTCCTTTGAGAGTGGGGTTGTGCTGGGATTTGAACTAGGGTAACAGGTAGCCGGTGGCATGAAGCTGCGTGTTTCAACAGACGTTTCCGGTTGGCAGGGGCAGCTAAACTGTATCTGCAGTTCTCCCCGAGACATCAATACCGTCACTTTTTTGGCTTGCTGAGCTCATGACACTGCCTTTTCACCTTTTCAAGCACGTTAGTACGTGGTCAGCCAACTGTTTTACTGTCACAACCCTTATAACGAATTAACGCAGGGGCAGAGACTAGGACTCAAACAAAGGTATCACGACAAGAAGATAGAGGATAGCAGGTACGTCTTAGGATTGCTAGCAATAAGCTAATACAAAAGAGGTTTGAACTAAAGAACTACTGACTACAATGAGCTACCTATATACATATATTGAAACGGAGACTGAATCTGAGTATGAACTAACTAACCAATCATTAAATAGAAAAGGGAATCGTACGATGATCTAAATATAACTACACCTATGATGTCATGAAACGTGTGACAGCTGTGCAAGGGTTCTCGAAGGTTCTAGAGTCACGTGACTTGATCGCTTGTGAAAGGAAGTCGAAATCAGGGATGTCGGAGATAAAGGTAGTGGGCGCTAATGGAATAGAGAAGTTCGGATATGTAAAGGATGAGTTCGGGTTAGGGTTTGTGAAGGTTATAGGTACAGACGCTGACTGAGCGCTAATGACAGGCGCTTGTAATGGGCGCTTAATGGGTGTCTTACAAGTGTTCAAGAAAGAATAGTGATTTGTATTTGGAATTCGTGACATTTACCATTGGTATTTTTCCGCTTCTTCAGCTCAATATCTACTAATTGCCCCCTGAACTGAGGTTCTGCGGTGTCGGAATCATCATCAAGCATGTCCGCCTTTATTTTTGGGTAAGTAAACTCGACTGAAGATCAAGTTGATTGGCAACTCACATGACTTCGCTTCTTCTTGAGCTTGAATATCGGTGCAACGGACTCGTGGGGTAGTATAGTAGGCAGAACAGACACCACAGATGCAGACACTGGCGGTGATGGTATAGTAGATGAAAGTGGTGTAATGGACGCGGATGCAGATGTTGGTGGTAGTGATGGCAATTGTGACGACATGACATGATGCTCGATGATGGCATTTCCGTAATGCAAACGCGCAATATCTGTGTCGGAAGATGATAATAGAGGGAACTTCGTTGGTTGGATGAAATGAGCGAGGGCATTGACAGCTAAGACACCGCAGGAGTGCGTATCCTCCTGGCAGGAAATCTGTAAGTCGTCCCATGTCAAGGGAGTTGGTGAATGGTGTGAGAGCCACCAATCAATGGCTGCCTTCAGGTTATTTGGAATAGCTGCGCCAAATGAGTCTCCATAGAGGACTTTCTGGTCCTCCACATTGATCAGAACTGCAGTCCAATGGTTCTTGTGGATATGGCAAGGGATACCAAGGCTTTTGTAGTGTCCCTTGAACAACTGCTCGGCGGCACTGCAAAAAGGTTTTGCCTCCCGCGAGGTCAAATAATCTTTCTTGGCACGCTCGTCATGTGCGAGTAATAGTAACGGCACAAAATATGCAGTTTCAAAGGTATGCTTCGATGCTACATCCTTATCTCCATATACAATGTCCAACATCATATTCAGATTTGTATCAGTCAGCCATTTCTGCGATGCGAAATCTGCAAGGTCATGAATGGGTGACCAGTCACAGAAACCTTTCGTGGAGCCTGACCAAGATAACCTGCTCAAGGCAAGATGGAAGGTAGAGGCCACTGGATTGGATTGGCGTTTGGTAAGGAAGGCTTCTGCCTGTCGCCATTTGTTTTGGATGTCAAGGAGAGTATACGCTTGGCGCCAAAACGTCAGAATCCAGAATGGAAAAGATTGATTGATGTCGGCATGAGCATATACAATAGACCGGCTACCATCTAATCTTGCACGTTGCACCCCTTCTAGGAGCTGGTGCAGAACTGCAAGCTGGGGAAGCGGCTGCGTGCGGAGATAATCGAGATATGAGGTGTCCTCAGGCGGGGGGTCAGTGTCAAAGTATTCGCGCAATGGTGGAGCGGTCGTAATTGAAGCTGACGGGAGTGGGAATTCAAGGAATGACGAGACAGACAGATTCTGATCTGGGAGAATAATTGATTGCACTGATACAGGAATAATAAGAATAGCATCATCTGAGGCTTTCGTGTCAACCATTTTGAGTGCTCAACTGGTGCAAGACTCGGAGGGAGGGGAAACCAGTTTGCGAGACACTCGAGTCCCATGCCAGACCATAGCTTGCTTCTCTGCAAGATTTGCATTGTAAACGTCGAAGTCAATGATCTGCAAGGAACGACAGAAGGTCAGAGGGCGACTCACCAAGACTATGGGGGTCAATAGACTTATTAACACTGTGTCAAGCCCCCCATGGTCGTGTGCCTGTTATTAACACGTTAGTAACATGTTATTAACACGCCTTTATTAGCAGTGTTATTAACAACTGACTTTTCGTCCGTACCCTACTATGCGGCAGTATTATGAATCTTACACTCAAGTGTTCAGCTTATTGATCATGCGCTGTACGTAGTACTTCTACTTCAACACAATATTGGCTTTACATACCTGCTTTATATATAATAATATGTATGAAACGGTATGATCCGATCCTCCGCATTGGGCTTACTCCCTGGCTGATGCACGCCGCAGCCCATATGTACTAATTGGTCACCTGTGACTAGACGGTCATGCCGCATCATGACCGGGATCGGCTGTCCTTCTTTTTGTGCGACTGTCCCTCTCGAGTTCGACCAGAATGGCTATGCATACCCCAGTGCATCAACTTCGTCAACAGGCCTTGTGCCTTTGGCGCTAACGAGATGTGTTCAGTAAAACAGCACAAAAAGAGCAGCAAATTCACTGCTGCGAACTTATCGCCAGACACCAACAATCTATATTGAAAATAAGTTTACCAAAATAGCAGAACGAAGATCAGTGATGGAGGCAATGACGCTCTTCCTTGATGGCCGACGGAAAGTTCGAGGGAGAACGGCCTCATGGCTGTGTCCAGTGGGACAATCAAGTGCTATAAAAAGGCGAGTATACGCACAGTTTCTACAAGTCCACCTCAAAGGTGCTCAATACTATCGAGCCAGAATGGCGGAAGAAGCAACGGAAGAGGCAACCCAGCCCATCATTCCTCACACCACACCTGTTCAGGTGTTTGAAGGTCATGAAGATGTCATATATGCAGTCGCAGTCTTCCCTGATAGACGGCGTATGGTGACGGGATCCTACGACAAGACGCTTCGCCTGTGGGACTTGAAGCAAGGCATTGTTTTGAAGAAAATGGAAGGGCATCTGAAGGGGGTGCGGGCATTGGCGGTATCAGGAGACGGGCAGGTAATAGCAAGCGGTGATATGAGCGGAAAACTCATTGCCTGGGACGGAGACACCGGTGAACGTCTCACCAAAGCCATTAAAGCCCACTCCAATGTTGCTTTCTCGCTAGACTTCTCGCCAGATGGCACTGTACTGGCGAGTGGTTCATGGGACAAAACGACGAAACTGTGGAACACAGAGACTTGGGAACTGCAAGGAGACCCCATCTCATGTCGTGATTGGGTCAGATGCATACGATATTCACCTTCAGGCGAATATCTTGCCATCGCGACAGAGAAGAGCATCCAAATATGGGATCCAGACACGAGGGATCGCATTGCAAATATGGAGGTTCACAGTAGTTTAGTACTCAACATGTCACTCGCGTGGACGCCCGATGGACGACTTCTCTCAGGGTCTAACTGGGCCAATCCCATCATACATGAGACATCGATCTGGAACAAGGTTGGTGATCCCTGGGAAGGGCATACTCGCAGTATCAACGCCATCGCCGTTGACTTTACTGGCACTCTCGTCGCATCTGCATCCGACGACCATCATGTTCGCCTCTGGCGACTCTCGGATCAACGAACCATCGCCATATTCGAGCACTCTGGCTGGGCGGGCTGTATTACCTTTTCCGCGGATGGCAAGGAAATCCTTAGTGCAGGTTACGATAAGACGATCTCAAAGTGGGCAATACCCGAGGACGTTTTGCCTTATACCAAGGTATGTTCCCACTCTTCATTCTTTTCAGGTGATCTGAACAATGCTGCATCTGATATACGCAGATCTACCTTATAAACAGGGCAGTTCGTAATGCAACACTTATCCATGCAGAAACGGTGTGGTGGTATCTATGATGTCGTTAGTCATTCCTCATGCTGGTCCTACGTAGGTTATCAAACTCAGCCCTTCGTCTTATCGTGGATACCGCTTGAAGCATGCATCGCTTCATGGCGCACAACGCTATCATGAAGCCATCACGGCCTTCGAAACCATGCTCTCCAAGTTAGAACGTGCTTCTGACACGAAAATACGACGTAAGCCGTAAATGATGCATGCGTCATATACTTGACGTCTTTTTCCAGAACTGCGCCAGCATTATCTCAGTTCGTCCGAAGCAGAGTGTGCCATTCGGCAGGTCATTCGCGCTCAACTCGACAATTCGCCACTTCGTGTACTCGAGACCACCACCGGACTCTTGTGCAATCAAGAGGCGCAGATAAGCGACTTCAAAACGAGCAAAGAGTACAAGGAACTTTTGTCGCTCGCGATGAAGCATTCAGATATCCGAATGAAGCGTATCCAAGAAGTGGTAGCAGTATACTTTGGTTGTGTCATGCTGTCACATAGGTGGGAAGAAAAGGAGCCCCTCCTACACGACATCCAGGGCAAGGTCATATACGAATGGAATCCAGTTGGCGGCATGCTGAAGTTGAAGTCGTTTTGCAGTATCGCTTGTGATGCGGGGTATCGTTGGGCATGGAGTGATACATGTTGCATCGACAAGAGCAACAACGTTGAGCTCCAAGAATCGCTCAACTCCATGTTTATCTGGTACCGTCACTCAGCACTTACAATTGTCTATCTTTCGGATGTTCCACCTTCGTCGAAGCCTGGTGCCCTGGCAAAGAGTGAGTGGATCAGGCGAGGATGGACGGTTGGAGAATTCCTAGCTCCCAAAGTCATTCGCTTTTATCAAAAGGATTGGTCCCTATATCTCAACGATCAGTCTCTCAACCACAAGGAGTCCGTCGCGATCATGCAGGAGCTGGGAGACGCCACGGGCATAGATCAACGGGCATTGGTCTCCTTCAATCCAGGAATGAGAGGCGCCCGAGAGAAACTTAAATGGGCCTCGACACGTATCACCACATTGCAGGAGGACATCGCATACTCATTGTTTGGCATCTTCGGCGTGCATTTACCTGTCATCTATGGCGAGAAGAAGCACAATGCGCTCGGACGGCTCTTGCAGGAGATTGTGGCTCGGTCGGGGGACATCACTGCGCTAGATTGGGTCGGAAAACCATCCGAGTTCAATAGTTGTCTGCCAGCCGACATCACTTCATACAAAGCTCTGTCACACATGCTCCCATCTTTATCCGAAGATGAAATGCAGACATCGGTGTCATTCCTGCGACATGCGGTGACCATCGATTTGGCTTCCGAATTTTATACCTTGCTTGACAATCTGAGCGCCCCTCGTTTCGCAAACTGCAGGTTGCATCTACCCTGCATCGCATTCCCTGTCAGGTCAGTCAAATGGATGCGTGGACATGGCCCCGACAAGATATCTTTCACATATGTGGTCAAGGCAGACGGTCTTAGTGACCTGCGGATCACCACAGAAGACAAGCCAGCCCAGTTCTCACGAACGATACCCGCTCATCAGACATTGTTGCTCGTCCGTCCGTGGAGTCGTCATGTTCTCGAGCTGCATGACTCTGCAAACGACGAGCAGAGCGTAGCAAATTGGTCCACGGTCGATTCTTCGTTATACCATTTACCCAGCGCGTCTCGCGATCGAGCGTCGCGGTTTCTTCGCATTGGACAGCCTTTGGGCTCGTTTTTCGATGCGTTTCGCGGTTTCTCTGGAGAAACCGAGTCAGCCGATTCGGAGACTCACTCGCGAGCATTGCGGTTGATTGTTCGCCTTGAACAACCTTTCAGCGCATTTTTACTAGCACAGCAGCCCGGTGGAGAATACAAGAGAATTGCGTCAGATCAACACATCATCGCACAAGTCAAAGACATGGCTTCTGTTCGTAGCATGATGGACATCAGGACACTAGAGATATTATAGGGATGAAAAACAAATAACTTTGATGAGCACTTTGACGTACCTGTATGATATGATTAACGGCATATAGTACTTATCTAGATTACGATACTCATGATGCAGCGCAATTTGCTTGTTTCAGCTCGGGTTTCATGATCAGGAATTGAAACAGTCACGATTCATATACTTGATTACTCGTCAGAGTATTGCACAGGAAACTACAAAAGAATGTAATGAAGTTGAACCATTACGCATTAGCCTCGTATCCTGTGCATCTAACGGGGCAATAACGAACATAGACTCAGACTCGGAGTACACGCACCACAGACGACGCAAATAAATTTGTATAGCAACCTCAAAATGAGACTGCATCGAAATGACGACTTCACAAAGAAACAGCCTCATTACAGCTGCGTGTTGTATGTGAGACTTAACTGCAAAGCACTATAAAAGTACCAGGTATTGGTACGTACCTTACTAGTGCTACTGTATTTGGTGTGGGTGCTCTCTGTTGTGCTATAGAGGCTACATGGCACTATGTATTCTCGCAGGGTGCAAATGGTGGTCGAGCTTTTTCCTGATGCCAACGCTATTGGGCCATGAAGCCATCGCGGCCTTCGAAACCATGCTCTCAAAGTTAGAACATGCTTCTGACACGCAGATACAACGTAAGCCGTGAATGATGCATGCGTCATATGCTTGACATCTTTCTCCAGAAGTTGCGGCAGTGATGCGGCAAAATACCTGAGCCCGAAGAGCGCAACTCTTCGCATCCGAGTTACGTGGACACATTATCTTATATCTCCTTTTCATTCTCTTTCGTTATCTCACCTTGTGCTCAGACTTCACGATCCCCTTCCTTCACCGAGTATTTTCACCTCGCCATATGCTCCTTATGCTCGTTCCGGCCTAGTCAAGTATTCGAAGACATGTATATACTGCCCCTGTACACTCATACCTACAGCGAATCCTACACTCAGATCCCCGCTCCAAGAACGACCGAAAGCCTCACAGAAAGTCCTCAGACCTAGTCCTATCTCTCTTCGTGTTACCTACTAACACGTCTCATTTCTATCTCGTTTCGTTCGCAATTCCCTGCCGAACTCATACCCAGCCTTACACTGCTGCGGGAAATCCGACGCCCGGAAAACTCTTTGATCTTTTCATGAGTCACGTAAGGCTGCTTAATGAATTCGATGGGGATTGATGAATCACGAGTGATGAGGGATGAGTGAGGGGGGGATGAATTCATTGAAGATACATAAGGTAAGAGCAGGCTTTATATCTAAGTGAGTGGTGGTACAAGTAGTCAGCGGAGTAGTGCTTCGAACCGGTACAAGGTGAAGCCCATAACCAGTAGTACAAAAGGAATTCCGTAGCCAGCGCAATGGCTTTCCTTACAGTCATAACTGTTACGCTGACGGCGGCTGGTATAAATAAGGGGTCACTGGACGAAATATCACTCAGTCTTCATCACGTCTCAAAGTCTTTCTATCAATCCAAATGGCTCCAATCGGCTCTCTCTGGGGTGTTCCTCTTCTACGTCGAACCAAATGTGTAAGTTCCGTTTCTTGTGCAGAGTTCCATTGACTAGACACGATATTAATGCAGATATTGAGCGCTGCTGCTATCGCAGGCCTCGAAGTCGATCTGAAGCCTTTCGAGTTTGGCGTCACCAACAAGTCACCTGAATTTGTTGACAAATTCCCATTTGCCAAGATTCCTACCTTTGAGGGCGAGGATGGATTCGTTCTTCTAGAGGGTGTGTCTATTGCACGTTATGGTCAGTGTTGTGCTACGCAGCCTATAAGTTTTCTTACCGCGCACCGTTACACGATTAGTTGCATCTCTGGCTCCTGAGTCTGGGCTTCTTGGAAACAGCATCAAAGAGGCTGCGCTAGTTGACCAGTGGATCCACTTCGCGGAGCACGAGATCAGCGGATACACCGACTTAGTATGGCAGTTGGTAAAGCGCTTCTTCCCAGAGAAAGCCTACAGTGAAAGCGTCAGTTGTCTTTTATATGTACAGCGGAACTCAATTTCAATGACTCACACCGGCACTTTGCTTACAGATCCACAAAGCTGTATTCGAACGCCAAGAGCGCTCACTCAAGTTCCTCGAACAGAACCTCAACCTTCGCGAGTTCCTCGTCACTGACAAGATTACACTTGCGGATATCGTTTTAACTAGTGTCATCCAACGTGCTGCTCGGGTGACCCTCGGCGTTGCTGAACGAGCACTCTATCCGAATGTCTTTGCACACTACGCGAGGGTGGCAGGTGACCCTCGCATTAAGGATATCTTCGGGGCCGCGGACTTTATTGAAGTGCCCCTAGCACCTAAGAAAGACGAGTAGACTATGTGAGGAAGAGGGGGGAGTACTTTTGGGGATGGGATGTCATACTATACCTTGCTCGAACCTTCCGTCAATTGAGCTGTTGTACCATGAGTCTGTAAACAGATTGTTTGTAATGTTCCAAAGCTCTAGTCAAGAACGACTCATGATAAGTACCTGCTAACAGCAAGTAGGACTGTACCTATGTAGTCATCCTCTCGATTGTCCCTTCCTGATCAATGCCCGCCGCTGTCACTTATCATGAATCATGTGATGACTGAGTCCGATCAATTTGGAAGAAGCAGGAAGCCATCGCTGGCGAAGGCATCAGTGTATACCTCGTGTATGAATAATGTAAAGTACCTCTATCGTAATCATAACACGGTGAGGCGACCAGAGTTCTAAGACGTCCAAAAAAATCACAATCGCGGACCGAAATTCGGGTGGTCGAGACTTGAACCTTGATAATCAGAAAAGGCGTGCTCAATTCTCAAGTTGTCAGGTCAAGTCGGAGCAAAACTAGCAAAAATAACACAAGCGTTAGCCTACCAACACGTAAAAAACATATCTCACTTAACGCAGCGAACAACAACAAAAAATAACCTCGACATGGCCAGATACCAGTATGCCTCGAAAGAAGCATCTAAAAACGTAGAATCAGACGAAACAATATGGAAAGGATGTAGAAGAAAAGAGATACAACGAACGATACAACAATTCTTATTCAAAGCAATCCACGGTACCCATAATATTTAATAGGAAAGTTCTGGTTATATATCCCGCAGCACGAACAAAGAAGCGAGATGCAACATTTGCAATGACTAAGAAGAATCGATGTCACACATACTAACAACATGCACATCAACCGAAAAAAAAAAAACATAATATGGGGACTTACCAAAACATATGGCCTGAAAAATACGGCCCTTTGATAAGACTAGAGAACGAAGTGACTAGCTCAGCGAGAGTCTGAAACTTGGCATTTTCCCATTTTTCATTGGAACTACTATCTACAGTGAACGGTTCATATACTTATGTCCCTGACATCGTCAGAGTATTGCACAGGAAGCTATAAAAGATACGAGCGTCCAGCAAGTGGCTGGCACTGGCCGCAGCCAAGTTCTAACATTACTATAATAGCGAAGTTGAACCATTATTCATTAGCCTCGTATCATGTGCATCTAATGAGCAATAACGAACACCGACTCAGACTCGGAGTACACGCACCACAGACGGCGCAAATAAATTTGTATAGCAACCTCAAAACCAGACTGCATCGAAATGACGAAAAAAACAGCCTCATTACAGCTGCGTGTTGTATGTGAGACTTAAATGCAAAGCACTATAAAAGTACCAGGTATCAGTACGTACCTCACCTCTGCGCTGAAGAAAGACGGGCACATTCCCTTGCAGGTGCTCAGCACCTTATCAGGCTCATAATGCCAGCAGAAATAGTGCAGCCCCATCATACCAAGCACAGCACCTGTTCAGGCGTTCAAAGATCACAAAGGAGGCACATTAGCAGTCGCCGTTTTCCCCGACGGCGAATGGTAACGGGCTCGTGCAACAGGTCGCTTCGTCTGTGGGACTTGAAGAATGGGATTATGTTAAAGAAGATGGAGAGGCATTGCGACGCGGTAGGAGCAATGACAGTAGTAGGGCATGGACTCGGCAATTGATAGCAAGCGGTGTATCAGTGGAGAACTCATTGCCTGGGACGGAGACACTGCAGTGGCGAGTCTCTCACCCAAGCTATCACCACTCCCGCTAAATTTTTCGACGACGGACCGGGGCAGGGGCTGGGATCGAGTCACGAATACGGCCTGATTGTGATGTGAAATATCTGAACGTGCTGTGGAAAAAGTGGACAAAATAATTAGAGAGGTGATGAATACTATCATTGATGAGAAGATATCCCAAGGCGCCTCCAGCCGAGATCTAGTTACAAACGAAAGGGGATAGATGGATGATATTGCGAATCTACAGGCGGGATGAGGTAAAGGACTCTAGGCTTTAAGGACTAGTAGCATGGCAGCCGGGGAAGAAGGATTGTCCGTAGATAATAGGCAGTGGATATATAATTACAAAATTCAAACTTGGAAGAACAGTCATGTAACGAAAGGGGGATGATGCTTTGGTTATGATGAAGTACAATGCGAAGCAATTAGTCCAGGGAAAAAGCCTGGAGATTGAGAAGATCATCAAATGATGATTGGATTCTTGCTGCCAACGTCAAAACGTTGGGCTTTTGTTCGAACAAATGGCCTGCGAGGGCGAGGGGGCGCCCAGTTGTCGCTCGGCAGGTATTGATGAGTTGCTGGTGGATAGTACGTATTCGCAGCTTCTGACTTCACATATTTTGCAAGCTGGTGGATTCTGTACTGTTTTTTCGCCCAAGCATCCGGTGCTAAAAATTATTTGTCAATCTAGGTCTCCCTGAATACTTATCGCAGCAGGTTCACGTACGTAACATAACGTGCGATGTTGCGTATGATTTCCCTGTCGACGGGACAGCAGTAGTATGCGCTGCAATCTGGGCGGTGCTTTTACAAGCGGCTAGTGGGTTCTTAGGCACTAGCAACTCCTCAATGCCCAGTTGGGCGCGAGTGTCGACTCCCCCGCACCGTATGACGAAATTACTCTCTAGAACAAACAAGAGTGAAGCAATTCGATCTGTATAAATGGTAAATACAGAAATCCAACAGAATGACGACTGATGTTTACCCGCTATGTCAGCAGGAAACGCCGGCCTGCGACGTCTAATCCAAACAAGTAGTTTGAAATACGCTGACTTATACGGCAAAAGTTCCTCTGGACAAAGAACGAAAAGGTACAAGGCCACTCCCTCACGTCTCAGAGTCATGCGCGCGCCCTTAATACCGAGAGCATTATTGAAAGAGTTTGCGAGACTTGCGAATATGTTTACCTCAGTGAGAGCGATAATCTGCACGGAAAAATCATGGTCAGTTGACTATAAAAGATGATTTGATTGTGAAGGCAAGACCTTTCGACAGTAACGCTGTAATTCATGGTCTTCCAAGCTACTGAACTTCATGATGTCATTGATACCGCCCAGAAAAAGGCTCAGAGAGCCCAGACGATCAGCCAGATCTTCAACGACTTCTCGACAATCGAGTGCAGGGATGTCGGCATTCATGATGTAAGTAGATGGGAAGATGGAAGGAGGCAGAACGAAGAGAAATACCGCCAACACGGAATATAAAGCGCTTGTATCACTTGTCCACAGATATTAGAAGTGCTTGCCACAGGCCGTACAAGTACATCAAAGAGCTGCAGTTTCCAAACAGGGAAGGTAAGATGTGGATGTTGTGGACGGTATATGGACGACGAGCTGCTGATTGTTAGCTATAGCGTGCGTAAACCAGAGCTGTAGTAAACATCCTGTTTGAAGGAAGGGATCCAAGAGTTTACTACGCTTGAACGCGTGAGCTGAATGTGCAAAGGTTCTGGTTACTTATGAAGAAACGAAGGATAATCCGACACGGCGATCGTTAACTTTGCATGGGTTCATTGCGTGTCTTTATACATATACATCGGATATATCAGGTACGAGCGAGTTTCAAACTGTGTCAAGCAATCACCTCATGAGTTCATAGCCCATCCATAATTCTCCGGAGAATGGGAGCAGTCTGCTTCCTCGTCGCGTTTGCATTACCCTGCTTGTATGCCCTTGCAACATATGACTCCCCAAACCGCGCTTCATCGGTCGTGACTTCTCCAGCATCCTCGTCTTCAGATTCCTCAGCCGCGTTGGCGCCGCCAACGAACTTTGAGAAATCAAGCCTTTTCAGCTTAAGCTCTTCGCTTGATTCGAGGCCCTGCCAAAGTTTCTCTGCGATGCCTTCATCTGCCTTGATTATCCAAAGTTGCTCCCGCCTTCCCTTGCCTTTCTTGCTCCGAAAAGTAGTGAGTATGCCGAGAACGCCAAGATCTCTTTCGGCGAGCCAATCTTGAATTTCTTTTATAGGATAATTTGATGATGCAAAGAATGCAGAGAGGCGAAGTGGGACGGTGGCAAGACCCGCTCTTATTACATCGGAAGATGGCGTCATATCCTCGGATGCAGGCATGCTGAATGCGTACTCCTTGTAGTCTCTCCGTAGCAAGTCCCGCGTGCTGAGATGGGATACAGATAGCTTCTTCTCTCCCAACGTCGCGGATAGAGACTGAACGGAAGGGAAGTGGGTAATTGGTTGTTTATCTGATGACGCGGAGATTTTCTTCGTCATGTTCCAAAAGGGACTGGGGAACTAAAAACGCAGCTGCCTCCCTGTCGACATCTAAAGCTTTTCCTCCCTCTTTTAGGCCATGGGTATCGATCAAAATAGCACTCAGCAAGAGCGTCGACAGTTCTGGGGGTACGGAAAGATTGGGGGACGATTGATACAATCTTGCAATAAGAGACGAGCAACTTCCTGCTGGTTCGACTATCCTGGGATCAGCTGTATCCTTGTATTGTCCTTCATCCTCGTGGTGATCTATCACTGCAACAACCCTGGCTGTTGGAGATGCGTGTCTAGTGTGAAGGACGTTGTGATCCACAAGTGCAAACTGGGACACTTGTGATGGCATAGGATCACCAGAGCAATAGAGCTCTTCAAAAGGGTAGTTGATTCCAGCAAGACCAAGGGCGTACAAATTCTCTGCTCTAAGGACGAAATCCTCCTTAGGTGTAGTTATATATGCGATCGCTTTTTCGCTCTTGTTGGAGCGCAACCAGGCATATCCGAGTGCACTAGCGAGAGAATCGAGATCTATGTGGTGCAAAACAACGATAAGGACTGAAAACGAGCGAAATACGGTTGAGCATACCGCCCGCTTCATTGCCCATTACCACTGTCCATCCCTTCCCATTATCAGCTAGAAAATTTGCCTTCCGGGACTTGAGGTATGACGAAAAGTTGGACGTTGACATTGAAGCTTGCTGCAGATGTTTACCGGGGAATCTGAGCGTTAGACTTGCCAATGAAGTGGATGTAATTTTTGCAAGTCGGGGGAATAATTGGCAAGACACCACGAAAACCCATAGGATCGCCAGGTAGGAATATTTGTTAAGGATCATACGAGTTGGAGCGTCAAATCACATGCAGCACGATGCGGAATCCGGATGCTTTTAAAGGCTGCTATAGCCTATAATGTTTTGAATGTTTTGAATATTCAATTTTGCAGACTAGTCATCACTACCCGCGTTGATGTCCTTACAGTACGACGTGCTTATTGTTGGCGCTGGCATCGCTGGCTCTGCTCTTGCCCACGCACTGTCACAATCCTCAGCTCCGCAACGCCGTATTGCACTCCTTGAGCGGAGCCTTGCTGAACCTGACCGCATAGTCGGCGAGCTGCTCCAACCTGCCGGCGTCGCCTTCCTCGACAAGCTTGGATTACAGGGTGCATTAGAAGGTATAGACGCGATACCAGTACACGGATACGCGGTCGTTCAAGATGGTCGCATTGTCCATATTCCATACCCTGACGGACGAGAAGGACGGAGTTTCCACCATGGACTATTCGTGCAGGGACTGAGGGAACACGCAATGCGCGCAAAAGGTGTGGACGTCATCGAAGCAACCGTAAACGAACTGGTGGAAGAGGAAGGAAGGGTCGTCGGTGTAAAAGCTACGCGTTCTAGCGGGAAGGAGAAGGAAGTTTTCCGCGCAGACTTAACAGTTATTGCAGACGGGTGCTTCTCGAACTTCCGTAGTACCGTACAAGGTCCATCTGCACGCCCTTCGAATACCAGGTCGCATTTCTGTGGCGCGATACTCAAGGATGCACAGTTGCCGATATCGCAGCACGGCACTGTCGCACTCGTACGTGGCCACGGACCCGTTTTGCTATACCAAATATCAGAACACGATACCCGGATTCTCGTAGACGTCAAAGGTCCCGTACCATCTGACTTGAAGGTTTGTTTTTCGCCGTTCATAGTTTGCATGCGCTCAAGACCCCCCAGAAACATATCATCACTGAAATTTTGCCTTCCCTCCCTATTCAACTACATGAGCCGATCCGCGTTGCTCTTGCTGCTGATCGTGTTCGCCGCATGCCCAACTCATTCCTACCGCCTGCCCCTCAGACGCACAAACGTGGTGCCATCCTTCTTGGGGACGCCTGGAACATGCGCCATCCGCTAACAGGTGGCGGTATGACCGTTGCATTGTCCGACGTATACATACTTTCCCAGCACCTTGATAAGATAAACGACCTACTAGACTGGAACCAGATGAAGGTCATACTTGACAAATGGTGGTGGGAACGCAAAGGGCTGGCTGCAACTATCAACATTATGAGCGTCGCCCTTTACGACGTGTTTGGGGCTGATGGCGAGTGTTTGACTGTCTTCCAAGACGGATGTTTCAAGTATTTCGAAAGGGGAGGAGAATCCGTCCGTGGTCCAGTATCATTGCTGAGTGGGTGAGTGATTTCCCGGTCACGATTGCCGTGTTTTCTGTGTTGACCGCCGTCCTAGAATTTCACCTTCAACCTCGCTCCTTGCATATCACTTCTTCTATGTGGCGATTTATTCTATATGGGTGCTCTTTGCACATCCTCGACGTATACATGCGCCTCGTGCAAATAGCGAGTCACATATGAATGGGACTCCCGATATAACCGGGAATGGTGGAGCCCACACTGACGAAAAACATTCGGACATGCATATCATGCAAATACCGTCAATACTCGATTACCCTCGACTATTCTGGCTGAGCTGTAGAGTTGTACGTTCCACTACTTGATCTTTAGTGGTGCCGGCTGACGTTTTTATGTAGTTATGGACAGCATGTGCAATATTTGGACCCCTATTGTGGACAGAGATTTGTTGGTGGTGAGCTTGTCAGTTAGAGTAGGACGATTCAGGACAGTTTTTTCTATATTTTGGAATTATTGTACATACTTGTGGCACCTAATCGTGTGGAGGTACAGCTGTGAATAGTATTCTGATGTGTTTATGGCTTGTTCTGATCTTCTACATAAACCTGTTATTAATCTCGAAACGGCGGCGGACGTGTAGTGTACAGTATCCGATCACTGCCTGCAGGATTCATAATTTATGAGCTATCATACACCATGCCCCATTCCTCTAGGGTCATCAGCGTGCACGTCGACTGCTGTTCCGTATCCGCTCCCCATAATACCAAAATATCCAGGGCCTGAAAGGAGGAGGACGTACGCAGGACAGCCTAACGCGACTGCCATGCATGATAGTATCACCCTTCCCGAACCCGAGTGCGTCATACTTACATGAGTGTTCCAACTTCCAAGGCGCGGAGAACAAGTCAGGAAATTCCAAGAGCAAATCGGGAGAGTACTTATGTAAGTCCGAGAGACACGTCCACGTGCTAGAGCTTCTGCTGACTCCTGCAGATCACGTCTAACTTACCGTATGCAAGCCTATAGTTCGAATTCATTCCTATTGAAATGTCGATGCTCCTGCCGTTCCACAAATCAATACTTGAGGAGATTCATGACCCAGCAACTTCAGACTTGCTAATCCTTGCCCGTGGACTTGGACTTCGTCGTATCAGTATGCACGCTCATGCAAATATACGACTCAAAGCAAAGCCTTATTTTACTCTTGAACGCCTCCCCAGAAGAGGAGACTGCCATTGGAGATGAACTAGGGTATCATGGGATGCAGACGGCCTGGATTGCGAATTGTGGGTTATGAAATGGGAAAGCGGGATAGGTAAGTTATTCATGTCTATCGTGAAAAACGATCACTTTGAGAACGACTCGTAACTTTTCGCGTTGTTCTTCTGCAGCATATTAATAAGACGCTCGCAGACAGGACCTCTACAAGAATGGCGGCCTCATTTCTGTCACCCTCTCGCATTCTTATCGTTGACATGCTGCAATCCGACATCCCAACGGAGCTCATAACAGGTATAATCATTTTGCATGCTGAAAAGTGCGTGATTGCTCTTCTGCGTTGTGCTCGGTGATGAATCGCTGCATCCCCTAGGGTCACTGCTCTCTCTCTTGAAGCATTCATTGTCCGACTATATCGAGAAAAGAATAAGGCCGGCTTCCTCAAGGCATTCTCAGACCAGCCGGAGCATATCACCAGTGGCATGTCTCCGCTGAAGAACATCATGAAGGAGCTCCAACTGAGAAGCGTTCATATATATCCACGGTGGGTGACCTCCTTCCTCACTGATGTTCGTTTTATTCGCCTTCTAGTGCTCTTGTCGCCATCTTTCTCATCCGTTTTTGCTCCAGATTTCACGAAGACGTCAAGAAAACGCTCGAAACACGCAAAGCGGATGTCATCGAGTTGTATCAGCATCTTACAGAGCCTATGGAGGCAATTCACCATGCGATAGTCCAATGTATGACTATCACCCTTTCTGAGCTCAAAAGATCTAACAAGACAGTAAGTATCTTTGATCTGGCCTTATTAGCACCTGAACGAATCCTCATTCATCTCACAGCTTGAGCTTGATGATCTTAATGTGGAGTCCGCATACTTCCGCTCCTTTGATGCAGTAGTCCGCAGACAATTAGACCCTGTATGGCACAAGGTCGGTCCACGGACGAAGCAACTTGTGGGTGACCTCGCGACGCTCAGACGTCTATTAACGTATGTTTTCATCATGATTATTACTCTTCATTGTACACTCGGTCTCTGCTATTTACCATATTTTATACCGCCACTGACCTGGGTTCTCCATCAAGGTACCTGCTGTCCTATGACGCGCTCGCTTTTCACGCATACCTTGAAACTCTCGTAGCCTCGAATACCACAACTTCAACTGGCGCAGCTAAACAACACCAGTCCCCTTGGATGCTCAGCGATGCGGCCAACGTCATTTTTAGCACCGCGAAACGACGGTGTTATGTCCTTACTGCTCCAAAACCCACGGCTTCGGTTCCCGAGAGTCAAGTGTTTGACGTTGACGATGAAGATGCATGGGCTGCACTTGATGAGGCGCATGGCATGACGGGAAGCAATAGTAGAGATAACGGGAAGCAGAAGGAAAATAAATCATGGGTTCCGGATAACATGTCTCCAGTTCTCGAGGAGCTTCCAAAGTGGGATCTCCTTGCAGACGTACTTCAAGAAATCGAGGAAGAGTTGATGAGACAGGAGGCATTGTCAACTCGTAAGTCCTATTGATCAAACAATTTTCCTGCTTGACACGCGTCAGGTCCGCCAACTCGCGGGACAAACACGGTACTTGTCATGACCTCCTCTCCACGCTCTTCTACCCTTGTGAGCGAGTTCTTGGGGGAGATGGACGGCACCGCTTCGAAAGGCTCTCGTGGGCGATCCATGATGGAGCGCAAATTACGGAGATATCTGTACTGGAAAGGCGAGAACGCCAGACAAAAACACCCAAGGCACCAACAACTTCAGTTTTCTGTGCCGCAGCCACAGCCATCATTGCAACCCGAGGGCGAGATTAGTGAGGCTTTGAAGAGGAAGGACAAGACGAGGCAAGAGCGAAGTGCGAATCGGAGAAGGGTGCGTGGCGGCGCACCAATGACTGTTGCACCTAGTAAACCAGCGGTTATCGACCCGAAAGTGGAGTCGAGAGACGATGCAGATGAAATCGCAGCCTTGTGCGTTAGGATACTTGTATTTGTGCGCTCCTCACTAAGATCGGATTCAGTCTCGCAAATCAACCTTCAGACCTCCTTGTCTCCTCCGATGCAGACGCTCTCCTCCTTGAAGCGCTTCTCTCAAGCGAGGCAGAAATAGACTTTGACACGCACTATGGCTTGCTTGCACCATCGCAGATGGTTGTTGTGCGTGCATATACTGATGACATGGACGACCAGATTCTCGGAGAACTGCAGCCGAGATTCATCGTGATGTTTGAACCCAACCTCGACTTCGTGAGGCGCGTCGAGGTTAGTCTTTCATTCGGGTTTGACATCCTTAAGTTTGATGTGACAATTGGACAGGTATACAGAAACTCGAACCCCGGTATGGGCGTTCGTGTATATTTCATGGTCTACCAACTCTCTTGCGAGGAGCACAAGTACCTTGCTGGACTGAGGCGCGAGAAGGAGTCTTTCGAGAAGTTGATCAAGGAGCGCGGAGTGCGTCGTTTGGTTTCACTATCTTGTGCGTGGTGCAAGTCGTTCACCATCATGTCTAGTCTATGCTCTTGCCGATCTTCGAGGACAAACACGCTGGGAAAAGCGATGCGGTCATCAAAACAATCAGCACCCGTCTTGCAGGCGGGAGGAAAGAGCTAAGTACTGTGGCATCGCAGGTAATTGTCGACATGCGCGAATTCCGTTCCACGCTACCTTCGCTTCTCCACGCATCTGGCCTGCTCGTTATTCCGGCGACGCTGACTGTCGGGGATTATATCCTCACGCCGGATATTTGCGTCGAGAGGAAAAGCATACCTGATCTAGTAGCAAGCTTCAATAGCGGTCGATTGTAAGTCTCTCGGATTCTTGCTTCTTTGTCGCTGATGAGTCGCAGGTACACGCAATGCGAACTGATGTCGGTGCACTATAAGCAACCTATATTGCTCATCGAGTTCGAGGAGAACAAAGCGTTCTCACTTGAGGTACATCTTACATGACATATCTCCGAATATTTATCGCCTCACCTGTCCTTCAGACTGTAGCAGAATCAGCGAAATCGTATGCCAAACCCACAAACAAATATCCTGCGAAGAAATCAACAGGTCCAACGGATTCTGATCGCGCTCCACCCTCTGTTCAATCCAAACTTGTTCTCCTCATGCTCCACTTTCCTCGTGTTCGGATCATATGGTCGTCGTCCCCCTATGGTACTGCAGATATATTTAACGACCTGAAAGTCAACGCCTTCGAGCCGGATCCTAACCGCGCGATTGCAATCGGCGCCGAGGAAGACCCAGATGCGGGCGCAGGCATCAACGCTGCTGCAGAGGAGCTGCTCCGATGTCTACCAGGAGTGACAGCAAAGAATGTTAAATATGTTATGGGCAAGGTGGGGAGTGTCAGGGAATTATGCGAGCTGGATAGAAAGGGCGTGCAAGGCATTTTGGGTGTCGAACCGGGGAATGCGTGTTATGACTTCATGCATCGGGGAGAGTGGAAGAAAGGCGCTTTATGATCTGCATTTACCTTAGAATGTAAGATACTCGTTGGATGAAATCGTACGTGATTTGGGAAATACAAAGGCTAAGACGTAGAACTGTAAGTCAATCTTGTTCACGGCTGTTCTGTAAAAATATAACGCTTTTGAAACGAAACATGTCAGCATTGAGAGATTGCGAGGGCACTTCGTCACTATGTATGCGACTTACAAACCCTAGACTCGTGCCTTGTCAAGTGAGACTGATAAACGGTGAACAAAGCACAAAATGGAATTTTCAAGAATGTCCATTGGATATCGAGAAACGTACATGCCAGCATGTACAATAATATATCATAACACTCCTAGTCCACTTCATAACATCCAGGCCCAAACCTTCTCCCACCCCGAACGAGAACACCAGAGTACTTCAGATACCTGTAAACGGGTACCATCCGATCGAGTGGCCTCCTCTCCAGGACCAATAATATCGTCAAACACCTTTATTGCCTTGGGAATGCCATTGTTGGGGTCCTTCAACAGGGTTGCGGGCAACGTCAGCAGATGCATCTGCATATCAACTCCCGTAGTGACCAGCGCACGTAGATTGATGGGGGGTGTGGTACACGGGTACGGCAGTATGACGGTTTGAAGGCTCTTAAAGGAAGCCAATGGAGCGGTCTTCATCCACTCAGGCAGGCGGTAGACTTGCAGCGGGTTGTCGCGGCATAAGTATGTGGGAGATAAGAGGTGAGAGATTGAAGCAAGGAAAGCAGATCCCTGGGGAGTATCTGTGAGGCATTTCCACTTTGTGCGGTTGATGGGGTCCCCACACGATAGTGTTAGTGTTTCGGTATTCCAGGGAAGTCGAGGATGTTCTTCGTTAACGGGTGTGGCTGGACGGGACTCCCATGCATGCTCCAGGCATTCAATAAGAAGGTCTACGCTTGTCCAGCCGAGGGCAAGAGATGACGCAGCGAGCATCACCGGAGTTAGGAGGTTGATAGCAAGCGGGCGCTCAGACGGTTGCAGTGCATATTCCCGGGGATCAGCGAGCAAGTCAGCTGATGTGAGATTGCCACCATCGAGTCCAATCCACATCTTATGCACATGGGGCGCATAATCAAAGTGGAGATCGCTGCTTGCCTGCTTGTATGCTTCCTGTGTAAGCAGAGCTTGCACGAACACTCTCACGTTTCGAGGTTTCGGCAGCAATACGGTGTGCAGGAGTGCGGGAAGCACCGCGCGCCTGAAATTTTTGGAGACGAGACAGAGTGTGAGCACGGATGAGTATGGACAGTTGACCTTGTCATATTTTTCAGCCTGGTCAAAGGTGGTTTGCGCGGCATATCTGAGGATGAGGAGGGCAAGTTCAGTTGGAAGGTCGTTAAACCGAAAGGTAATAGAATCCATGACGGGCGAGTAAGATGCAAAGCTGGTTTGAAGAAGCTCTGCCTTTAATACTCGCCCCATGAATTGTAGCGTCATACATAACAGTGTAGACACATTGTGAGTGAGACCACGCGCTGTGACCCGGTGGTCTATAGCAGCGTTCGTGTTACTTCTATGTTGCACAATGTGCTTGGCCCAACGGTTGTGCTGACCCTATTGTGCTCTGGCCCTGTGAAAATTCCCGATGGTTAATCACAGAAGGTTTCATAGGAATACAAAGGCAGCACGAACCATAGAATCTACTTGTATTCTGACTTCCGACCAAATTCGAAGCACGTATTCAGGTCCTGTCATGGCACAAGCCCCATAACACACGGTTCATTGCTGAATTGAGTGGCTCCTGGGCAAATTCCACTGTCCTTGAGCAATAGGGATCCTGCGACTGAATGTATCAAACACTCGCCTGATGGCCGTCAGCTTGAACATCACCAAATAGTTCCCTGATCCACGAATGCCGTGACCGATCACTCCTCCATCTCTTGTAGTTCCACGTAAAATATCTCGTCCATTTCTTGAACCACGCTACACATGCATCAGAACAACGATAGTTTGAAAATGAATATTAACCCCCACAACAAAATTACCTCGTTCACCTCTTCCAGCTGCGTGTGCCGTCAGATCGGGATGAGCTGCAACGGCGAGAAGAAATGCCGAAAAATATGTCTAAAAGAAAGACTCCAAGCCACTGATGAAGAGAGAGGCACTCGGAAGAGTTCGTTCGACATTCAGCGATGTAAATTACAAATACTTGAGATTGGCAATTGGGGAAGATCGAAAAAAAAACATCGTAGCAGATGGTAAAGGAAAGATAACTTAGAAGGATGCAGACTTTACCTGCTTTTATTGGTTTTCTTTAACCTTCCATTAATTCTGAGTCGAGGATTTGGACTTTGATCCCGCTGCGGTTTATGGTTGGCGGCTGATATATGGTTCATAAGTAAGTCTTCCAGCTCTACCATCACAAATTACCTCGCTGCCAGTGCCACTCCGACACATGCATAACTCAATCTCCGGAAGGAGCTTGACGATACCTTCGGCAGTGAAGATGCAGGTTTTAACGTATGAACCAGCCAAATGTCTGACTTATCTGGAAAATGTCATCGATGACCCGGAAGCAAATATTGTGTGTTCAAGTGACAGTGGAAGCACTGGGAACGTTAACAAAGGGGCTTTAAAATTATGACCGTAATAAGGGCGGCCCACTCAAGCCTTTGAGAATTTTGCCCACCTCGAGATTTTGAAGGCAGTCTCACATCGCATCATCGAATCATCATCTTCACTGCGTGACTAGCCCAAATGCGTCCTGTTAGACGCCCGAGCCAGCAGTCATTGACATCGTTGTCTACCGAGGTCATCAATAGGAATTTTATCAAATCTAGATTGGAAAACCTTGTTGAAGTGTAGACTTGTAAGGTTCTCCTAGGCTTGTACATCTACCTTACTACTCACACCTTATACTGCTAGGTATGCAAATTCCTTCGCTCGGCAATAGATGAAAGTGCTACCGCCCAATATGCCATTGAATTGGCTGTAGCTGGCATGGAGGATGGTGCACAAAGCCAACTCACCACCGCATCGAGACTCGCGCTACTCAAAGAGCGTAACGCCTGCTGGGATGCATTGAAGTGGGGGGTGACACGAGACCTACCCCTGCTCCACCCTGAAGATATCATATGGGAATTGTGTGGAGGAGTATTCGCACAGTGTGGTCTTCCGGGCGCCCTGCGCCTGCATCGACTCCCTTCGCAGTACCGCAACATTCGAGCCAGTTCATGGAGGATACCATTACTTAGCAACACTGAGGACTTTGCGATGGATCCTGCCCAAGATCTTCTGGCACTAATCGAGAAGCCTGTTCTGAATGTATGCTTGTTTCCTGACGCATGTTCTCTGATTCTGAAACAAGCTACAGTCCAACCCATGATAACACAAAATCGCATGTACGAATTCGGATACATCTACGCTCCGTCGCCACCGGACATGTGCATCCGTCTATCATCGACGGAATCCGAATCATCAACTACGATCTGGATGTGCAATGTGCCCTAGTAGATTTTAGCCTCCAGATATCTGGTGACTTCCTTGGTGTTTTGTTTATTGCTCAAGGCAAAAACAGCACTCCAGAGCTCGCTGTATGGAATTGGAAAAAAGGTGAACTTATACTGGTGATTCAAATTGTAGCTAAGTCTGTGTTACCCATTGTTCTGATATCTGCCCCAGACACGCTCCAGCTCTGAAATTGCCACATTTTCCTTCCTCACATCTCACCGTTTGTTAGTGGGAACGGCGATGAACGAGACTAAAGTCACAGAGCCTCGACTTTTCGTTCTTGATATATCAAAACCCTCCACCATCAAGGCTACCCTCACTGCCGATTATCTTTGTGTTTTTGGATTCCCATCTTTTAACCTTGCAGTCAGTCCTGTGGGGATTGTGATTCGCTCTGACCCGTCGCCTGAGTGGAAACCTAACCCCGAGGCACACATTCCCTTCTCCATAGCACGTGGACAAAGACTTTTCCTCATTACCACTCGGGTTGAAGAGAAGAAGAAAGAGGTCTCGTATGACCTGTTTGTACCAGCAAATATATTGCTATCTTATGTCACGGCCCTTCCCCCACGGACTTCTCGACACGATATCAACTGGGACACATGGGGTCCCACAGGTACACGCTTTTTGAAGTCCCCACCACACTCTCGTGTCTGGACCGGATACGTGTTTGGAAGCAAATTTGTTTCCCTCATCACGTCACCCAAAGCCACCGCAGATCAATCCTCGCAGACCATACAAATGTGGAATTTCAACCAACTTGCAATAAGGCGAGCCGCAGCGTTGGACGTCGAAAACGAACATGTGCGTCGTGTAGATGACATGACAGTCGTGAAGGATAAGGTGTTTGTTAAGACAGTCCGCACAAGCCTTCCTTACTCTATTACCACGCGGGCACTGTCTCCTGAAGAACCGACATTTACAGATGCCATGTGTGGCGAAGACACCTATTTTTCTTGTCGATGTGAGTCACTCAAACTTTACCCCGTGTCCTTCACTAACCGCATTTTTTCCACTGCAGTCTAAGTGCCATTTTCTTCGTGTTCTAATTTTCTGAACGCCGGGAAAAGTCCAATGGATTTTCAGTAATTCTTGTACTTAAATTAGATTGACTAGAGATTCAGAAGAGAATGTAGTGTTTTTCAAGAAGAGCCGCGAACGCGGACATCTGATTCAATTGGCCTGCTACGGTTGGTTCTGCAAAAGCGATTCGCATGCCATGCGAACTGATAGCGGCCTACCATAGTTTCTTCATTCGCTCCAAAGTCTCTCCTCATGAGTACTGATACTATCCCCCTAACGTCAGCACACGCGGAACGCACTCGCTTCCGTGTTAGCCGCACCGACAGCAGTACTGCAGGGACCGTCATAGTTGGCTCTGACGAGATCGGCATCACGTTGACCACCGCCAATCTGTCCGTTAATATCATCGACACCACCGGTCAAGTGATACTTTCAAGTGCTCCTAAATCGGGGTTGAAGTTTAGCAGCCTTTTGGGCAAATTCAACGTGGGGTCTACCTTGTATAAGGACAGTCAGGGTTCGGACATGAAGGAGCTCATCTACACGGATGACGGGGAAGAGTGGGAACTCGTTTGAGCTGCTATCATTTAACATTAGCAAATAGCTCACATTTGACACAAAGTTTGTCTTGTACTAGTACCGTACTCTTGTAGCACCGAAGCAATTGCATTTCTTGTTGAACGCCTACAATCACGTGGTCAGACAACCAGCGCTTTGAGACAATTTTGAGACGCATCATGGATCCGACCAACTTACAACAGCGTTCAGAGTTGCCTCTCCCACTAACAGCCTGATGATCGATGCATCGATGAGTATTGAGTGATCATATATTGGCCGATCATAACGTACTGTGGCGTTTTTCACTTGAATGCATCATACATTCAAGTGAAAAACGCCACAGTACGATGTCACGAGCACAGGTTCATGCACTTGAATATGGACCCAGTCTGACTCGAGGAAGGATAAGGAAGGAGGTCGCAATGTGCAGAAGTAAAAGACACTGAAGTGGTGCTCACCCGTGACGAAGACAGGTGTCATTTGGTCTTTACACAATATATTTTTGCTCGCTGGGATGACTATAATGTACGGGTAACTTGCTCTAGGGCTAAGTGTGCTGCGTCTGAGTCAGTGCCAAGAAAATAGTCACATCAGCTGATGTAGCTAGCTGTAGTATGTGCGCCTATGATGAATGAAATTAAGCAAGGGATGGTCATGAACCCGTGTAACTTGATGTGGGAGTCAAACTTTTGACAGTGTAGAACTTGAACATATGTAGGAACTACCGGTGGCGTCAGTGGCCGTGTCACAGCCGCGTCACGGGCACTGGCAGGAGTCAGGACCACGTCAGTCAGAATAGCTACTACGCCTGCACGCTCGGGTGGCGGGCAACTAGGCTCATCGTCTACTTACTGCAGCACATTGAAGCCTTTGGCCTTGGTCCCAGTAAACACAGGGGAACAACTTGTGCATCTTTTTCAATATACCCTATCAACGAGCGTGCAACAAAGCATGTGCAATCATGACCTGGCCTTTGTCACTTTGGACTGTGGACAAAAGGCATTGTGGCTCCTTGGGCTTGTCTTGGACGATATTTAAGTCCCTGTTAATCATTATCTTTCTTGTAACCGCTCTCTTCTCAACAGGCCAGCCCCTTTCGAATCCTCGCAACTCTTGTGTTCTTCTTGACGTCAACTTGTTACCTAGACAGACAACATGCAAACCATAGCATCCACTCCGACAAATGCACCACCTGTCACGGCTCAGCATGCGGAAGCGTCTGGCTTGACAAACGACACACCCTTTAACATCATAAATCGGGCTAGCAAACTCCAGTCTGTGCGCAAGAGTCCAATTAATACCTTGCCTGAAGAGATCATTCTGCACATATTCAAGTTGGGCGCGTCCTCTCGCAACTCTCAAAAACGTATCGATTTTGCGGTCTTGGTTTCGCATGTCTCTCGCACATGGCGTAACGTCGCTTTCAGCTGCTCCTCGCTGTGGTCGGACATCACCATCACGGCCGATAACATGCATAGTATTGATGGAGAGCTCGCTATCGTAAACGCATCTCTTCTTCGTGCAAAGGAGTTTGCCTCGCGTTCTAGAGTCTTTCCCTTATCTGTCCGACTCAAGCTTTTCATAACACCCAATATCGTATGTCTTGAACCGGGCACGATTATGATAATGAACTGGCTCCGACTGGTGCTACCACGCGTCAAGTATCTCTCGATACACTGCGATACTCTCCAAGTTGCGTGGCTCGTCATGAAGCATTTACATACAGCTCCCATGGAGACTCTGGAGACCTGCAAATTTAAGTATGGCACTACAGTCCTATCCTTTCACCATTCAATTATACCGCCACCACTTGTGCGCTTTCTTTTTCTGGCTGGCCAAAACGAAGAAAAGGCAGCGGTCAATTTCTTTCCAAAGTTGACACGTGTTAAAGTGTCTGGGTTCCCAGTGTCATGGTCTCAGTGGTCTTTAACGCGCCTGACATCCTTATCGATTAATTTCATGTCCTTGCATGACCGACCTTCGATGGACATGCTGAAACACGTCCTTACAATCAACAGAGAAACTCTGGAAAAGTTCGAGATCCAAGGCGCCATTCAACAGGTTTGGGACACTGCCCCGTAACGCGGATGAATTGCCGACGAACTTGCCGAGGCTCGCAGACCTTACGCTCGGTTATCTATCCCAGTGGGAAGCTATAATTTTTTTCCTTCACTTCGAGGCACCGGCGCTGAAGCACCTCAAGCTATGTGACATCTCTCGCTCAATTCTCGCTCAGCACTGGCCCCAGGACTTTAAAGACGGGTTCGACTTGAACAATCCGATCATCCAGAATATGCCTGCTCTTCAACCGTTTAACAACTTTTCTTCTACGATCCTTCTCGAAAATCTAGTTTATGGCTGGAGCTCACTACTTGAACGAGTTGAAACGCTCGCGCTTGAACATTTTAGTCTACCACCTCTTTTCTCCAACCTCTTCCTGCAAGACAACGATCCTTTGAAGCAATCTCATGGCGCTCGTGTTGTTCTGGCTTACCGCATGTTACAGACATGCTCGCAGCTTCGACGCCTCGCTCTCATTAACCCGGAAGAGTGTTTCATCCATGCCCTCAATATGTATCCCGATGGTGCCGATCCCGACGATACCGAAAACAGCGGCCCGGCCCCCGCACTTACTCACCTGTATCTCGCCTCGTCTCATCCTGACCGCCTCATACTCTTTTTGAAGCGAAGGGCGGAAAGCCTTGCGAAGGAAGAGGGTCCACATATGTTGGACTACCTTGAACTGGCGACAGAGAAAAAAGATGTGGGGCATCTGTTGAAGGCTATCGTATCGGACCATATTGACCTGAGCCATCTTGCGAAGAGTTCGTTGGTGACTGGATGGCAGGGAAGCTTTACTACCTGAATCTTGTGTTTTATGTCCTTCCGAAGTTCAAGTGTACTTACTTAGACCTTGTGATGAAGAAGGAATGCGTTGTATTCGCTGCTTATGTCAGTCGCCTAATACGGAACAATAATTTGAAGACTTGTTGTTTTTGTTTTGTTATCTCGCTTGGCCTCATGTTGCGGGCGCGCTGTCTATTGTTCAATTGAGAGGAGGTAACGAGATTTATTGTTTCAATTGTCTTTTGGCTTATATCAACGACCTTGTCATTCTAGTACATTTCCTTCGTGCCCAACTTGATTTCTTTCAAGACCAGCCTAGGCAAGTACTGTGTACTTTGTCATTCTTGTACTCTTTCGCTTCGACTTTGTGAATCTCATTACTACCGCGTGCTCCTAAGCCGCCCACTTAAGACCTATCCACTCTTTAATCTCCTACTGTGCAATGTCTTCTACCGCGATCTCGACGATCACATATCCATGTCCCCCACCCACTACAAATATCCTTGACTCCCGACAACGCATGCGTCTCATACGCTCTGCGCGCAAATTGGGGGCAGTCATGGGTACCACACCCTACCTCCTCGAGGCAGATGTCCCTATCACACTTCTCCCCATCGGGGGCAACAAAAAATCAGTGACGGGCAAAGCACTGAAGCGCCAGGGCTCCATATTCATGCATTACCACAGAGACTCCCCCTCTGTAACATCATTTAGCTCAGTCTCGACGGCATCTTTCCACTCCGCATCCGCCTCGCTGGTTTCGCTTCCTTCGAGCATGCGGAGCACAGAGTCATTGTCAGTGACACCGCCTGGCCTGCCCGTGCGGGGCAGAAAGTCTGCAGATAAACCCAGACCATTGTACCTTCGCATGAACGCCGTCCCTGTACCGCCCACCGACCACCGCTGTGCATCACTACCGCCCTCACCTTCCTCAGCTCGCGCGACCTCCACTTACTTCCCCCCTACGCCTCGTACACCAAGTTTCGACGCGGCAGAGCTGCGGAGAAAGCGGATGGCAAAACTTGCACGGCATCTAGGCGAGAATGTGCCTCCTGAATTAGTTACAGCACAGGGACCGCTTGCTCAATTACGTTCTGGAGCGGACGTGCCCAACAGGAAACGACGCAGTATGTCCGTTGACCTCACGAGCCCACCGAATAAACCTATCGCTCCGAGGCCCGAAGTTTCCTCACAGCCTCGGACAAACAGCGATTGGGTTGGCGAGTGGAATCGACCTGATATCAGAGACGTTCAGAGGGAACTGAGAAATCTCAAGGCTCTGCGATGGTAATGGCTTCGCGGTTGGATAGCCTCTATTACCCCATCACATACTTTATGTTACTCCCGTATTATGACATCCCACTGGCTGCAGGCATCCAGCCGGACGACATGCAATTCACGATAACTAGTCATATCTACATATGTATCACGTCAGGCGTTTCTTCACATCAGTAATTCATACATCCGCAAGTACTACTACTGGCATCATTTGTAAAACATAATACATACGTGGGCATCGGTCGCGATTATTCTCATCATGCATTTTCTCATACGCAGGCCGAAGTCCCGAGTACATACAACGCGTTATTTTTAGAGTAGTGACCCGCTTTGGGACTTTCGCTTCCAGTCCATTAAAATGATTAGTAAACCTAATGGTCCTGTGACACAATGGGTCATCGAGAACGACACGAAGATCTACGTTAATCCGATGGAGTCGAAATATCTTGGCAGTTGCGCGTCCACTGCTAATCACTAGATGGGTCATCAGGTTCCCTTGCGGATCTAGTATTACCTTTAGTACGTGGAGCGTGGAACTTGGAAGACCGTACATGACTCACAAATATCCGATTAATCCGTGCAGGTGTTAAACTTGTGTTTGTAAATCAGTGTAATCATGCACTGTAATCTCAGCGTACCCGTCGCTCATCGCAGCGACTCACCATGCTCTGGGGTACTTAAGCTGTTGCAATGGCGCGGGGTGTGGTGACTATCAGCAAGCCCGACCGCGTTTCAATGGCGTTTATTACTGTTGCATGCACCCTTATTATCTTGGCCAGCATCTGGATCGTGAAGCAACGATATCAGGCCGCAAGGCGGTTGCCATTACCGCCTGGACCGCCTGGACGTTGGCTTTTAGGAAATGCGATGCCAAAGTCAAAGTAAGTCTTTGTCAAGGGACATCAAGATGATCTCTGACCGCTCACATAGTGCGCCATTTGAATTCGCGAGGTGGACAGAACAATACGGACCCGTGTTCTCGCTCAAACAAGGCCATAGGATTTTCGTGGTTATAGGACGCCATCAGGTAAACATGAAACAAATAATCATCTAGTCAGGCATGAAGTAGCTCTCGTTATAGGCTGCGGTGGATATCATGGAAAAACAAGGAGGGAGTCTTGCAGATCGCCCACGTTCCATCGCAGTGCAAGAGACATTATCTGACGATATGAGAATGGTCCTTGTGGGCAGTGGTGAGAGATTACGCCGGCTGCGCAGGTACACATCTTGTTTCTACCGGGTGCGATCAGTAAGACTGAATGTAAAGCAGGGTCTTGCATGCAGGCTTGCAACCCAAGGTTGCGGAAACCTATGAGCCCATCCAGACCAGGAATGCGAAGAATCTAGTTCTAGATATCTTAAATGATCCAAAGAACCACCAACGTCACGCCATGCGGTACGAACTCTAGCTCTTGTTCCCGTGGTATTGGTAGTAATCTGTGGATTTTAGTTATGCAGCTTCCGTGGTCATGTCCTTCACCTATGGAAAAACTACTCCGACCTCGTACACAGACCCTGAAATCGTTGCCGTCAATAAGTGTCTTGCGCGGTTTGGTCGAGCGATGAAGCCGGGAGCATACCTTGTGGATACATATCCAATCCTGCGTTTCGTCCCAGGCTACTTGAGCCAGCTCAAGGCATGGCACCAAGATGAACTTGCTCTCTTTAACGGGCAGTTGGACGTGGTGCGAAGACAGATGGTTCGTCATTTTTGCCGTTCTGATAGACGTCCTCGCTCACTACTGTGAAGCGTGAGGGGACTGCAGGGCCATCCTTTACGAAGTTCATTTTAGAGCACCAGAAACAATACCAGCTCGAAGACAAGGAACTGGCATACATCGCGGGAGGAATGTTTGCGGCCGGTTCCGATACGGTATGCTCTTACATTGCATTACGTCTTAATTTGACCACTGTTATAGAGCGCTTCTGCAATCACATTTATGATGATGGCTGCTGCCATTCACACGGACGCACAGGCTCGCGTACAAGAGGAACTTGATAGCGTTGTGGGGCGTACGCGGCGTAGGTTATAGCTTTTCTTTGTTCATCTACAGACTGAGATAGCTCCTGATTAGTGCCGACATTTGATGATCAAGAAGTGCTGCCGCAGGTTACCGCGTTCATGCTCGAGAGCATGAGGTGGAGACCTGTCAGCCTTGGAGGTATGTCTCATTTGAATTGTGATGACGTGATAATGAACGACGACCTTACATCATAGGTTTTGCGCATCGCGCGACCAAGGACATCGTTTGGAAGAACTACCTCATTCCTGCAGGTGCGACTGTTATTGGCAACCATTGGTCAGTAGGCAATCATTTTCGTTGTCTCACTTTTGTCTCTGACGCTCATGTTTCAGGGCTATCGCAAACGATCCTGAGGTCTTCCCAGAACCGCAGAAGTTCAATCCTCAACGTTGGATTGACGATGCAGGTCGTGTGCGCGATGATCTCCGGTTTTTCACTTTTGGCTTTGGCCGCCGGTAAGTGGCATCGCTCATCTCTCGACCGGTTCTCATGACCTATGTCAGAGTGTGTCCCGGTCAACATGTCGCAAATCGGTCTATCTTCATCAACACCGCTCTTATTCTCTGGGCTTTCCGTCTTTCTGAGAATCCTGCAGCAAAGATTGACACACTTGCTTTATCAGATACTGCGACTACACATGCTGCTCCGTTTGAGATATGTTTTGAGAAGAGGATCGATGAGAATCAGATCAGGGAACTGTGCGCACCTGGGGAATAAAGGGCGTTTATCCAGGCACTTGAAAGTTCAGTACTCATGCTGATGAGTATGTAAACAGTTGATACATGCGCTTGTATACAGTGCACGCCTTTACATCACGAAATCGGGCTGAAGATGTTTTTCATAGATATTTTGGGCAAATTCAAATCAAGAAAAAGCTTCAGCGTGATGACATTCAACGACAAAAAATTGCAAGAGAAGTCCAATTCTAATCAAGCTTCGTAGGTCTCGTGTTACTGGGCTGTGACAATCCAGTCCCGGGCTGTTGCAGTGCGCTTTGGAAAGCCCTGAGTAGATGTCTCGACGCTAGTCTCAAGTTCTCTACATCGAGGTTGTGTTGCACTCGGTAATGAGACACATAAGCATTCTTCAGCCACATGTAGCTGAAATACCTATCTGGGTGTAGTGAAGGCAAAGCCTCCAACGACTCTTGGCAGAGTCGAATGGCTTCCTCAACATCTTCATTCTTCCGAGTGTGCGTGAAACGACAACAAAGCGCCGAGCTCAAGCTGACAATAGTTATATGGCGACCTGGATGGCCATGCGGTCTTAACCGAAGTGAATCCTTGAACAGGTTGATGGTCTCGTCGAGATCCTCACTAGCATCCAATTTGTCATATCTGGTTTTAAGCGCAAGGGCAAAGTTGTTAACCGTGTTATCACGATATGGATTCCCAGGCGGG
Organism: Suillus subalutaceus; assembly: GCF_016647625.1. Lineage (NCBI taxonomy): Eukaryota > Fungi > Basidiomycota > Agaricomycetes > Boletales > Suillaceae > Suillus > Suillus subalutaceus. The sequence goes on from NW_024540301.1 coordinate 146,859, forward strand.
TGCAACATCAGTGCCTCGCGCTGGAGGCTGATGGATCTAATGATATTGTCAAAGTCACGAGAGTTACTTTGGTGATCGAAGCGGTAATTAAGTGACAAGGCCAAGTTATTCAGGTAGACGTTGTGTTCAGAATGTCCCTTGGGGCACCTTCGCGTTAATGTTGTATGCTAGATCATCAATGATGCCGCGTTGGTGAAAGCATGCTTCAACTTCATGTGCAAGCTTGTGGAGGGCTCTGGGACAGTCCTGATGGCCCAGAAAACAGAGCTCGAGCACGACTCATCGAAGGTGAATGCCTTCATCAGATGCGTCTTTGAGAAGATAGTTACATGCACAGATCACCTAATCGATGTCATTTGCACCAGCCGCGACGCTAAGGTAGGTGCCCTCTGGACAGAGGGGCAAGAGCTTGCAGGACAGTTGCGCGGACTCATGGATACTTACGGCAGCGTTCCGCTTGCTGTAGGGCCAGATCAACGCTTGAAGGAGGTGATAGATAGATAATGGATGATCGGGGTGGCCCTACGGACGCAATGCAAGGGCTTCGTGGAAGAGAGAAGTGATAGAGTTGATGTCTCGAAGATCGTTTTGAATATAGCCTTCAAGGCGGGCCCGCACGAGGTTGGTGAGAGCCGCTGCCTGGTGAGGATGACCGACCGGACATTGATCCAGGACCAACTGAAAATGCTTTACAGCATCGTTCAGATGACAGATCATCTCGCTTGTCACTTATGTGGCAAGTCGTGAGTCATAGCCCGCATACGTGTTCTGAGAAATCTGAGATTCACCGATGGACTACAGTAGGTGCTCTGTCAACAAAAGTCAGCACCGCAGAGGCTGATATCACTCACGTCAAACAGGGCACTGTCTCCTGATTATCATAGTGATATAGAACAGCGGCCTTTAGTGTGAGGGAATGGTGAACACACGAACGAATGGGAAGGAGATATCTACGAAATGTGAGTATATGCGCATGAGTGAGAAGGAGGTTACTCACCGAAAGATCGAGTAGGTCATCCCACGACGTTTGAGGTCACGGTACCGGCCCAGGCTATAGATTCGTCAAATGATAAGACTCCGATGGTTAATTTCCAGCGCCTGCTCGATTCGAGATCGATGGATACGTAGATGCCTGCTGGAACGCGCCAAGAGGGAACTTTGAGATTTTTTTCACTGATAACTGTAGACAGAACGTGAGAATCACCAAGTGAGAGAGGAGGGGTTGAACGTTGCAACGTTGAAGCTTCGAAGCCTAGGTCATGCTGCACGTGTATTTTTATGTTGTTGAGGGTAAAACTGAGGCTAAACTAGCATTAGCCGGCGAGCAATGTCTACTGGTCAGTGGCCTTCCGAGGCCCAGACATACCTGCACCCTTCTTCTTGCTTATCGCTTAATCTCCGGGAGTCGGACTGTAGAAATACCTTGGCAAGGCTTGCACGTCCACTACTCGGATCACCAAGTGGTCACCACGTTCTCTTGCGGATCTATTACCTTTAGTACGTGGAACATGGAAGAAAAATCATACATAACTCACACACGCCCGATTAAACCGTGCAGGCGAACTTGTGTTTATACTAGGTCAGTGCAATCGCAGCGTACCTATCGCTCATCGCAGCAAGTTGCCACCCTGTTCTAACTCCTGGAGTACTTAACCTCTTGCAATGACACAGGGTGTTGTGACTATTATCAACAAGTCCGACCGTTTCAATGGCGTTCATCATTGTTGCATGCACCCTTATTATCTTGGCCAGCGTCTGGATCGCGAAGCAACGATATCAGGCCGCAAGGCGGTTATCATTACCGCCCGGACCACCTGGACGTTGGCTTTTCGGAAATACGATGCCAGAGTCAAAGTAAGTCTTTGTCAAAGGACATCGAGATGATCTCTGACCGCTCACACAGTGCGCCGTTTCAATTCGCGAGGTGGACAGAACAATACGGACCCGTGTTCTCGCTCAAACAAGGCCATAGGATTTTCGTGATTATAGGACGTCATCAGGTAAGCATCAGACCAATCATCGTCTAGCCAGGCATGAAGTGAGTCTCGTCATAGGCTGCAGTAGATATCATGGAAAAAGAGGGAGCAAATCTCGCAGACCGCCCACGTTCTATTGCAGTGCAAGAGACATTATGTGGCGGAATGAGAGTGGTCGTTGAAGGCAGTGGCGAGAGATTACGCCGGCTACGCAGGTGCACATCTTGTCTCTACCGGGTGTGATCAGTGAGACTGGACATAAAGCAGGGTCCTGCATGCAGGCTTGCAACCCAAAGTTGCGGAGACCTACGAGCCCATCCAGACCAGGAATGCGAAGAATCTGATTCTAGATATCTTGAATGATCCAAAGAATCACCAAAGTCATGTCATGCGGTACGAACTCTAGCTTTTGCTCACGCGGTACAGGCGGTAATCCGTGCATTTTAGTTTTGCAGCTTCCGTGGTCATGTCCTTCACCTACGGAAAAACTACTCCGACTTCATACACAGACCCTGAAGTTGTTGCCGTCTGTAAGTCTTCTGCGCGTTTTGGTCGAGCGATGAAGCCGGGAGCATACCTTGTGGATACATATCCAATCCTGCGTTTCGTCCCAGGCTACTTGAGCCAGCTCAAGGCATGGCACCAAGATGAACTTGCTCTCTTTAACGGGCAGTTAGACGTGGTGCGAAAACAAATGGTTCGTGATTTTGCTGTTCAGACAGATGTCCTCGCTCACCACTGTGAAGCGTGAGGGGACTGCAAGACCATGCTTTGCGAGATTCATTTTAGAGCAACAGAAACAGTACCAGCTCGAAGGCAAGGAACTGGGATACGTTGCAGGAGGAATGTTTGCGGCCGGTTCTGATACGGTATGCTCGTACATTGCATTGCGTCTTAACTTGACCACTGTTGTAGAGCGCCTCTGCAATCACAGTCATGATGATGGCTGCTACCATTCACACGGACGCACAGGCTCGCGTACAAGAGGAACTTGATAGCGTCGTGGGACGTACGCGGCGTAGGTTATACTTTTTCTTTGTTCATCTACTGACTGAGATAGCTCCTGATTAGTGCCGACATTTGATGATCAGGAAATGCTGCCGCAGGTTACCGCGTTCATGCTCGAGAGCATGAGGTGGAGACCTGTCAGCCTTGGAGGTATGTCTCATTTGAATTGTGACGACGCGACAATGAATTTCTTTCGACAACATTGCAATACAGGCTTTGCGCATCGCGCGACCAAGGACATAATTTGGAATAACTACCTCATTCCTGCAGGTGCGACTGTTATTGGCAATCATTGGTCAGTAAGCAATCATTTTTGTTGTCTCACCTCTGTCCCTGACGCTGGTCTTTCAGGGCTATCGCAAACGATCCTGAGGTCTTCCCAGAACCGCAGAAGTTCAATCCTCAGCGTTGGATTGACAATGCAGGTCGCGTGCGCGATGATCTCCGGTTTTTCACTTTTGGCTTTGGTCGCCGGCAAGTGGCATCGCTCATCTCTTGACTCATTCTCACGGTTTGCTTGAAAATGTTAGTGTTTGTCCCGGTCAACATGTCGCACATCGGTCTACCTTCATCAATACAGCTCTTATTCTTTGGGCTTTCCGTCTTTCTGAGAATCCTGCAGCAAAGATTGACACGCTTGCTTTCTCGGACACCGCGATTATACATGCTGCATCGTTTGAGATATGTTTTGAGAAGAGGATCGATGAGAATCTGATCAGGGAACTGTGTGCACCTGGGGAGTAAAGGATGAAGGGTACTGAAACTTGACTCTGGGAAACGCCAGTCGGATACCAGAAATGTTGATGAGTAGAGACACTTGTATTGCACAGATTGTGGAACATTGTACATACCTTGGGGGAAGGAAGGAATTGACCAGTCAAGGAATCGAGGACTGGCGGCTCGATGCCGCTTTGTTGCATTATTTTACGGTTAGGGACTTGTTACCTAACTCAGCCAAGGTGTTTTCGTGGTGCGCACTGGCAGTGCTCAGTATAAACGAGTTCCTAGCCTACAGGAAATAAGGGTATAGTAGGTGGGCGAGAGCCGAAGAAGCTATCCCACTAATTCTCTCCAGGATACATCCTGGTGGATAGTGGACAACGACAGTCGTAGATGTATGTATCACAGTTCTAACTGACTATATAGCCTGAATGGTCGGACTCGCGGCTCGCCGCCGCTACGATTCGGACAGGGACACTAGAATTCGTCATATGCATAAAGCAACAGTGCTAATAATAACACATGATCCCGTATGAGACCTATATGATCCACCAAAAATATCATGAAAGTGTCACAGTCAAAAGTGTCGCGACACCCATCCAGCAAGTGGATATGAGACGGACACAAATTGGACATCAAAATAAATGATGTCCACACCAAAATTGTGAGGTGTGGGAGGGTATGGGGAGGCATAAATTATAATGTTTGCGGTTTTATACTGTCGTTATATGTATGTATCGTAGCAGGCCCAAGGAAGGAGTGGTATGGGGATGTTGATCATTAATATTAGTCAACGGTTAGCTTCCGAATAGCGAGTGTGCATGCGTGGTCATGATCCATAGCCGAGAGGACTGCTAGTCGGTCGTCTTTTCTAACAGCTCGGGAAGATGCCTGCAGTGCCTAAGGGAGAACTACTCAGCACCTTACAAACATTTCAGATGGCGATGTACCAGGATAAAACCAAACGTGACAGCCAATATCAAGTATAAGCCTGCACAAAGCTGAGGATGAACGCAAACTCAAAAGGCAGTCGGGACTTACCCACGAGAATCATGCCCTCTAACCAATTTGACTTGCCATCCTGTACGACATAGTTTACGGTGAGAACTGATACATGCATTTGATTGTTTCATCATCATGCCGCCTTGTTGAGATGATATACGCACCAGAGACGAATAGCACGATCGACTCCAACGGGTCGAAGAGGAACGTCAGTGGTTTACCCATAATCCAAGCGAGTGTCACGATGAACCTGCCAAAAATACGAACGGTGAAAAACTAGTGACAGGAGACACGACTATGAGACGCACGGGATAACGAAGAGTGCAATTTGCTAGAGACCAGTCAGCGATCTCGGAAAGACAACCAGATAAACAAACGCACAATACTTGATCCAACAGCAACACCCAAGCTTAGGGTTATGTTACCCTTGAAGGACACTGTAACTGAAGTAACATGTTCCGCTGCATTGCCAACTATTGGAAGCAAGATCACGGCGATAAACTCTTTGCCGATGGTCCGAGATTCAGTCAGATCGTCGATCGAGTCTACGAGGAACTCGGCGGTAACAGCTATTAACTGGAGCAAGAATATTGTCAAAGGATTGCTATCAGCACAGGCAGTGGCACGTACTGTAGTTACAACGACCAGAAGCCCGAGGGCCACAGGGACGCTCATATATGTTTCTACCTCAGAGTCTGTGTCCTCCGTGGATGCAAACCCAGTGGGATCGGTTGCAGCTTCTTCGTCACCCATCGGTTCAGGGGATAGTATGGGTTTAGCGGTCTTACGACGGTAGAGTCTCAACTGTAGCCATGGATTGTGTCCCTCGTAGCCTTTTGTCTTTTGTATGTCCGCATTATAGAGGGCTCTGTGTGAAAACAGTTGAAAAACCAAATACGAGCCGTAAACTAAAAAAAAAGGTGATTGAGTGATTGACAGCTGGGTTTTGGTTGACCTACTAGAAAGGAGAATGATGGCAACCTGGATGACGGTGTGAGGACAATTTTACCCATGTTAAAGTATCAGAGACGTACACCATGGCTGATCCTCAGTATGTTGTAATTTGTCGACAGCTCGCTATACAAAGGATGGCCCTGTAATGCCATGTGGAAAGCACCAGGCAGTAAAATAGCAATGGCGCTAATGGTAAGCAGTGATGAATTCACTTGCATCGCATCTGTCAACAAAAGTAAGAATAGGTGTTTCAACTGGCACAAACCATACTTAGTCCGAAACCCTGTTCCGAAAAGCGCATGCCACCGGCAAAGAAGCACATGCCGAGCACCAGAACTGGGGTGTGGTTAATTAATTTCAAAATGGAAGGCGAGAATACCAACGAAGATTGCTCAAAATAGATCCCATCACTAAAAGTAACTATGGTGGGTCTAGGGTCGCAAGGGAGATAAGCGGACATACAGGAGGACTGAACGATCCCGAGTTCGCATTTTGTGAGGGCTATAATCTAGAGTGCAAACCTCAGCATCTCGCTGTGCAAGTTTGCCAACATTAGAACGCACAGAGACGATGAGTTCGACGCTATGAAAGGATGCACGAATGATTAGATAATGATTGACATGAAAAAGTTTTGACTGACACATTTTCCTAGATTTTACAGTCGTTAGATTGAGGTCATGAAATGGTGGATGATGTACGAACTAATGTAGCATTGAGAAGACCTGCCAAAGTTTGGCCGACCCGTATGGAGAGGTCGTCCGTAGCATACGCCCGGAGCTGATGGTGGCTCAGTGTTGTAAACCTACAAAAAAGCGAGCTTGTAATCACCTTATCCAATGGTATGATGGCAAGAAATGATACTGCAGAGCACGCTGTAGCACCTCGGAAATTTAAGAGGTAACATATCGACTCACAGACGAAGATTAGAGTGTGCTGATCAGGAAGAGCGAAATGAATTGCCCACTTCAAACGACGACCAGTCAGAAATGATTCAGACTGATGCAAAAATGACATACAGATATAGGAATAAACACCAGTAAGACGTTAAACCCTGCCGCAAGCAAATATTAACACAATACATAAGCTTCGGAGAATTGTCCCGTACATGATGATAAGATCATGGCGCGAATGCTTTTCCAGGTACTAGGGGGTTTGGCGATTGGTTTCTCCGGTGTCAGCATCAACGTCGCAGCTCGGCGGAGGAAGTTCGGTTCCCGATGACAGATGTCACTTGTACTTTTTCTACGTCTCAGGGTAGTGGTACATAGCTGTGACGGGATGAGCACATCCACGGCGGAGATACTTTCAGTGGAAAGCGCGCTGTGATCTGAGGCGACCGGTAGCTGTGACGGGATGGGCTCATTCACTGCAGAGAAACTTTCAGTGGAAAGTGAGCTGTGATCTGAGGCGACCGGTAGCTGTGACAGGATGGGCTCATTCACGGCAGAGAAACTTTCGGTGGAAAGCGTGCTGTGATCAGAACGCACAGAGACGATGAGTTCGACGCTACGGAAGAATGTTTCCTAGAATTTTACAGTTGTTAGATTGAGGTCATGAAATAGTGGATGATGCACGAACTAATGTGGCGTTGAGAATACCTGCCAAAGTCTGGCCGATCCATATGGAGAACTCGTCCGTAGCATACGCCAGGAGCTGACAGCAGCTCAGTGTTGTAAAACTACAAAAAAGCGAGCTTGCAATCACCTTAGCCAATGGTATGATGGCAAGAAACGTAACTGCAGTAGCACACTGTAGCATCTGGATATTTAAGAGGTAACGTGTCAACTTACGGACGAAGATTAGAGTGTGTTGATCAGGGAGAGCGAAATTGATTGACCACTTCAAACGACGACCAGTCAGAAATGATCCAAACTGATGCACAAATGACATACAGATATGGGAATAAACACCAGCAAGACGTTAAACCCTGCCGCAAGCAAATATCAACACAATACATAAGTGCTGAAGAAGTGTCCCGTACATGACGATAAGATGATGGCGCGAATACTCCTCCAGTCTCTAGATGGTTTGGCGATAGGTTTCTCCGGAGTCAGCATCGACGTCGCAGCTCGAAGGAGGAGGTTGGGTTCCCGATGACGGACGCCACCTGTACCTTTCCTACGTCTCAGGCCGATGGTAGATTGCTGTTGTGAGACTGGCTCATCCAAGGAGGTGTGCCTTGTGGAGATACTTTCGACTCGGATGGAAAGCACGCCGTGATCTGAGGCGACTGGCAAGATGGGAACAAACGCTGTAGCAGATTGAGTGAGCTGGACTTAGTTGGTAACACATAGACAGCGTACCCATCGTACAGAAATTTGTAGTAGTTCAGCTTGAGCACGGATACTACTAAAGAGAAGGTGGATTGTTGCTTTTCGAGTGACCTGGTGAAAATGAATGAACGAACACCGCCTGTTGTTTATTCGATACGCAGTCTTACCTCATCCAGATCCACTGGCACGATGAGTGCAAGAAGGGGAAGGAATCCGAGGGATGACACGTGGAATAGGTAGGGATTACATGTGGAAGAGGGAGGGCAGGAGGTAGATTTTAACCTTGGCGAGACTGTCTGTGCAGTGACGTTGACGGCTCCATATATGAGCAGTACCGTGCGCGGGCTCGCCTGTAAGATGTGGGGTAAATCTGCTATATACCCCAGGTTGATTGATCGGACCAGTGACTCGGAATTCACGAGTCCTATTAGCTGAGCCGAGGACATATAAGGTGCATGGGTAGAATCTACCGTAGACTCGCGTAGAAAATTGGTAGACTCTGTTCGGATAACTCCGGTGAATCTACCGCAGTCCACCCGAGTCTACCGCAGTCCACCCGAGTCTACGACGCCACGGGTAGAACGACCAAACAACGTCCTCGATTTGTATATGATCAACTGCTCCTCATCGCTGTCACCGACGTCCCCCTCTGATGCCCTTCATGATGGGCATCGGTCAGCTACTTGCATCCCTCGATGAGTATGATCTCACTTTCCCCGACCTCATGGCCTTCGTTCGGCTTGCATGCATGGCGAAACCATTCATTCGCCAGTGCATGACTGACATCCGACATCCACCCATCCATCCTCCAGAAGTCGTCGTATCCCTTCTTGCTGGCGCACTCGGTCAAGACCCACCGACTATCCTCGCATGCTGGGTAGCATTCCGTCAGATTATCTGGACTCATGGCGCAGTACTCCCAACTGACCAGGAGATTGAAGCATTTAACCGTCATGGACTTGTGCGCGGTATTGGTGCGTTGCTGTTCGTCTTTTCTCTTCTTTCACTGACATGTTTCAAACCTCATAGGGTATCACGACTTGTATCCACCGACACGTGTATGCCAGCGTCCTGAATGCGTGAACTACCGTGACGATGATGAAGTAGCCACTCTCACGGATGTCAATACATTTCGTGCCAGCCTCTTTACGCTACGAGATGGTTCTCTTCCAGTCCATTCGGTATCAACATATTGTCGACGTATGTTCTTTATCTTCTAGTAATGCATACTGACCATTTCATTCAGAATGTCATGCTAGATATTACCCCCAACTATTGGACTAACAACACCGACTCGACACGCATTTACTATGCTGGTGTTCCCAGCGTCATTCAGGCTGCGAGGCATTTCTATATTGAAGCTGCGCTGTTGGAACTTTTTGCAGCAACGAAAGTCTTCGGATGGTATGTCGTCTTTCTCTGACAATAATAACGCTAACCTTTCATTCCAGGATGTCTAGCATGAACTGCGCTCGCGTGTACAACTATGCACTTGCTCAACGGCACGCCTACATCTCGAACAATAGACGTGCTTTTGATGCTACACTTCCACGAGCTTTTGACGAGGAATTTTCATGGCAGTATACCCTTCGAATGCGCGACACTGACGTCCTGAATGGTTTTTTTATCTACTCACTGCTACTGGAGAAGGCAGAGCATAACAGTTGCCTTGTTCTCCCCCACGACGAGCAACAACGGATCCGAATTGATGTTGCGCTGAGCGAGCGCAACAAAGAAATGGAAGGTATTGGGCAGGAAGCATACCCGCATGCCTGTGACTTGTGCTTCATCGTTATCGGCGACGACGACTCAAAATGTAAGTCAATTGTTTGTCAGATGCATGGCGTCATGCTCAGATTGATTATATGCCATAGCGAAAATTCAAGCAGCCGTTTGTGATGGTAATACCATCGGGCACCCTTGTTGTGCAGTGCACGACTGCAAAGTCCCCCTTATGACCAACCGTCATCGTTTCTGTCCGGACCATCAAGACTTAAACCAGCGGTGCGCAGTTGATGGCTGTGACGAGCTCAATGCCTCTGGATTTCAAACATGCGCCAACGCGGACCACCAGGCTCTTGAAGATGCCTACTTCAAGCCCGCGAAAGCTCTCTTCCAGCTGCGAGCGCGGCTCAAGAGGGCTGGTGTTACCTTACCCTTGGACTCTGTTCCTTCGCCCACGGATAGTGGTAGTAGTAACCCTAACAGTGCAGAAGAAGATCTCGAGGTGATTGTTGACTCCGAGTGTGACGGTAAGCCAGAGAACGGCAACAAACACCTCAGAGCAAGGTTTGGTCGACGCCGCACCCATAATGAGCAACTCATTATGCGACCTTGTGGAGTGATATTAGCGTGGGCTACGTTTTTTGGGTCCGAGGCCGTCTCTGCTGTTAATGTGAGTTACACGCAGTCTTACTGATTTAAGCTAACATTTAATCTCAAGGAATTTGCAAAGGCGGTATTCCCTACTGCCGCATCGACACCTGAATACTTCGTCTTTGACAACAACTGCAAGCTCCGCGCTCACCAAGACGCTATTGGTGATGACCACTTTGCTGCAACAGGGATGCCTGTTGACGTGTTTCATTTCAACTCGAAACACAAGGAAACTGACACCTACTGTCAGCGCCACTGCAACCCTGCTGCTTTCCCTGAGCTCATTTCTGGCGGCAAGTGGCGATTTAATACATCAATTTGTGAACAGACGAACGTTTGGCTAGGTGGGTATCAGGCAATCCTGCGAGACATGTCTGTACACCGGTACAACTTTTATCTTGACGAGATGATCAAACGTCGGAATCGCTATGTTATCTCAGAGTCGGAGAGACGAGGGCATTCTCCTTGGATGATTTCCATGGAAACTCTGTTTGGTAGTGACTAGTGCATTGACTCTCCTGGTGCTGTTTGCATTACATTACATTGTCTAGATTGTTGTCATTTGAAATTCTATCTCTTGTTGTATGTTTTTTGTCCTGTGTTTCGAACGAATGCCAGAGTTCATCACTGGGGATCGCACCATTCAGATGTCAAGTTTCATGGACATTTTTGATGCCGCCGTCCTCACTTGGGGATCGCACCATTCAGATGTCAAGTTTCATGGACATTTTGATGCCGCCGTCAGTTCACTCTCGAGTTGGAATTATGACTAGCTACTCATAGTATTTTTTCAACATAAGACGGTTGGATTTCGTGGATAACAGACAGAGTAGTTACTCTAATTAAAAGGTGGTAATGGTGGTAAGGATTGATAATCTACGGGAGAAGGATCATTTAAAGGTGGTAAGGGTGGTAAGGATTGATAATCTACGGGAGAAGGATCATTTAACCAAGTGCTAAATAGATCAAATTGGGGGTAACTCGAAAGATCTAAAGGAAATTCAGAGTTAGTGGTAGCCGCTGCAGTATCATTGTCCATTTCATCTATGTTCTTGAGTAGCGAGACAAGAGCATCACTCATCTCGCTGGTAAGGTCTGTAGGGAGCGGCAATCCAATGTCAGTGGTAGATGAGTTCATTGGTAGACTCGGAGGCAGGGTAGGACCTGAAGGACGAGGATTAGCCAACCATGGAAGTAGTAAATGAGATTATACATACACTTTGTGTCCGAGTTCGAGATGCTACCCGGGCTATTACTACCAGTAAGACTCGAAGCCGCATTAGCTTTGATTTCAGCCAAGAGAGTGTTCCACTGGCCAGCAGGACTATATCCCGCATTGACGGCACGTTCAACCCTATCACTTGAATTCTCGATAGCTGCCCGATAAGCGGCGCGATGCTTGTAAAATGTTGCCTTAGTATAGGTGCAATTTGGAAATGTAGTGGCGAAGAGGGCCTGGATCATTTGATCGTCTGATACATTGACGAAGAGCTGAATCCGGGGAAACCATATCACATGCATACTTCCAAGGAAATCGTGCTCGGGCGCCTGCAGGGATGGTAGCGTTGGGTTGAACCATGGCTAGCGCAGGCACTAATACAGGCCCAGGTGACGTGTCCGAGTTGGCGGCAGCGAGTGACAAAGGTGATGTCGAAGTGGGACTCGGCAATAGGCTAGTAAGCGGTAAAGGAATGGGTGACTGTCGAGAGATGAGAGCCGTGCTACTGGCATTCCTCTGCCGCTTCAATGGCGAGGTCATCCCATCCAATCGGGACAGATGCATACCCGTGGCACTAAAGGATCGTTTTGACGGAGATTGGACAGTCGCAGACATGCAACTAAGAGATGAGACCCTCTCGGCAAATCCAAGTAGCATATGATTGTCGGTCAGATCAATAGAACGAAGCAGGATTGTTGAATTGGGAGGACTGAGAAGCGGAGTCTTGATATCTTGCTCGATCCAGGCATGCTGATCACTGCAATATAATCCCCGAGCTCGAATCTCATCAATAGCGGATGGTCTCCTGGCACGAACTTTCCAGGTGTGGAGCATGTCAGCTTTGCGAGGTGGGGAGGTTCATTGTTCTAGTGATATTTCAGCACCGAGAAACCATCTAATACATGTAGAATACTATACCTTCAACCAGAGCACTATATCAACCATATTGCGGATCATAATGCTCAGACTTTGGTCAGCTTGAAAGCGTTGCTCAGCCACCAATGTCCGCTGGTGCCCGAGAACATAGTTCCGTGCGTAATTGGGGTCTAACGGCCGAGCATAGTTTCGTGAAGTGGCTGGGAGTGACTGACTCGATGCAGTAACTGGAGGGTGGTCAAGTTGAGTAGACGTGGGGTTAATGGTGGCAAGTGGTGGTATGGTCGAGTTTTCATGCTGTTGGGTGACAACTGGAGAAGATGCAGCTGCGACTCGGTGGACCCTACACCCTCCCGCCACCTCACAACACTGCTTGCAGTTGCGTCGTGTGCAGTTCTTGTTGGCCTTGCGTGGCTGAGTGCCTTGCTTCAAGTTGCGGCAGTCAGCCTTGGTACACAGGACTGTATCAGTCATACTACTACTACTAGTAGTAGGCCGTAGTTAGTATACTGCAAAGGTTGAATATCGAGTCACTCACACTACAAAATTTATACTAAGACGGCGTCACGGCAATCAATATAAGGTGTAGGTCCAACATAAGTACTAGTGACATAGTAGTGGTCAGCGGTGGGTCAGACGGTGACGAGGCAGATGGGCAGAAATAGTGGTGGGGCAGATGGTGAAAACATTGGCTTGCCGTTGTCATATATATGCTAGACGCTGTTGCAGGCAATGATCACAGCCGAGCAATGACGTCGTTGTTTGGTTGATCTACTGAGACCGAGTTGAGTCTACGCAAGTCTACGGATGGTCTATGGATTCGGCTCACTTTCCACGAAAAGAATTTGTAATGCTCCCGGATTTTCTACACGTAGTCTATGGTATAGTCTACCCACGTACTCTCAAAGTTCTGGCTGAGCCTCATGTGCGTTCGGCAAATTCCGAACACCCGCGGTGACCTTACCTTCATCCTCCGCAGCCGAAGATCAGTAAACTACCAGTTTTGGACATCATGCCCTCCGGGACCCTTCCCTTTTATCTTTTCTTTATCACTTAGCTATAATCTGATGGAGTCGAAGTATTTTGGCACTTGCGCATCCACCACTAATTGATCACCAAGTGGTCATTAGTTTCTCTTGAGGATCTGTTACTTTTAGTACGTGGTGCGTGGAAGGAAGACCGTAACCAGCAGGTAAACTTGTGTTTGTAAGTCAGTGCAATCGCAGCAAGTTTCCACCTTGTTCTAGCTTCTGCAGTAGTACTTGACTTGTTGCAATGGCACAGGGTGTCGTGACGATCAGCAAGCCCGACCGTTTCAATGGCGTTTATCACTGCTGCATACGCCCTTATTGTCTTGGCCAGCATCTGGATCGTCAAGCAACAATATCAAGCCGCAAGGCGGTCGCCATTACCGCCTGGACCGCCTGGACGTTGGCTTTTAGGAAATACGATGCCAAAGTCATAGTAAGTCTTTGTAAGGGGATATCAATATCATCTCTAACCCCTCACGCAGTGCGCCGTTTCAATTCGCGAGGTGGACAGAACAATATGGACCCGTGTTCTCGCTCAAACAAGGCCATAGGATTTTGTCATTATAGGACGTCATCAGGTAAGCATCGAACAAATCACCATCTAGCCAGGCATGAAGTGACTTTCGTCATAGGCTGCGGTGGATATCATGGAAAAAGAGGGAGCAAATCTCGCCGACCGCCCGCGTTCTATTGCAGTGCAAGAGACATTAGCTGACGGGATGGGGATGGTCCTTGAGGGCAGTAGTGACAGATTGCGCCGGCTGCGCAGGTACATATCTTGTCTCTACTAGGTGTGGTTAGCGAGACTGAATGTAAAGCAGGGTCTTGCATGCAGGCTTGCAACCCAAGGTTGCGCAGACCTATGAGCCCATCCAGACCAGGAATGCGAAGAATCTAGTTATAGACATCTTAAATGATCCAAAGAACCACCAGGGTCATGCCATGCGGTACGAACTCTAACTTTTGCTCACGCGGTACAGGCGGTAATCCGTGCATTTTAGTTATGCGGCTTCCGTGGTCATGTCTTTCACCTATGGAAAAACTACTCCGACCTCGTACACAGACCCTGAAATCGTTGCTGTCAATGAGTCTCTTGCGCGTTTTGGTCGAGCCATGAAGCCGGGAGCATACCTTGTGGATACGTATCCAATCCTGCGTTTCGTCCCAGGCTACCTGAGCAAACTGAAGGCATGGCACCAAGATGAACTTGCTCTCTTTAACGGGCAGTTGGACGCGGTGCGAAGACAGATATCCTCGCTCACCGCTGTTCAGCGTGAGGGGACTGCAAGACCATCTTTTGCAAGATTCATTTTAGAGCACCAGAAACAGTACCAGCTCGAAGACAAGGAACTGGGATACATTGCAGGAGGAATGTTTGCGGCCGGTTCTGATACTGTAAGCTCTTACATTACCTCACGTCTTAACTTGACAACTGTTGTAGACTGCGTCTGCAATCATAATTATGATGATGGCTGCTACCATTCACACGGACGCACAGGCTCGCGTACAAGAGGAACTTGATAGCGTCGTGGGGCGTACGCGGCGTAGGTTATACTTTTTCTTTGTTCATCTACTGACTGAGATAGCTCCTGATTAGTGCCGACATTTGGTGATCAGGAAATGCTGCCGCAGGTTACCGCGTTCATGCTCGAGAGCATGAGGTGGAGACCTGTCAGCCTTGGAGGTACGTCTCATTTGAGTTGTGATGACACGACGATGAACGACGACCCTGCACTACAGGCTTTCCGCATTGCGCAACCAAGGACATAATTTGGAATAACTACCTCATTCCTACAGGTGCGATTGTCATTGGCAACCATTGGTCAGTAGACAATCATTTCATTCTTTCATCTCTGTCTCCAACATCCATGTTTCAGGGCTATCGCAAACGATCCGGAGGCCTTCCCAGAACCGCACAAGTTCAATCCTCAGCGTTGGATTGACGATGCAGGTCGTGTGCGCGATGATCTCCGGTTTTCACTTTTGGCTTTGGCCGCCGGTAAGTGGCATCGCTCATCTCTCGACCGGTTCTCATGACTTATGTCAGAGTGTGTCCCGGTCAACATGTCGCAAATCGGTCTATCTTCATCAACACCGCTCTTATTCTCTGGGCTTTCCGTCTTTCTGAGAATCCTGCAGCAAAAATTGACACACTTGATTTCTCGGATACTGCGAATATACATGCTGCTTCCGTTTGAGATATGTTTTGAGAAGAGGATCGATGAGAATCAGATCAGGGAACTGTGCGCACCTGGGGAATAAAGGGCATTTATCCAGGCACTCGAAAGTTCAGTACTCATACTGATAAGTATGTAAACTGTTGATACATGCGCTTATATACTGTGCACCCCTTTACCTCACGAAATCAAGCTGAAGATGTTTTATGTACAGATTATATCCAAAGATAAAGTAATGTAAAAGCTTCAGCATCATGACATTAAACGACAATAAATTACAAGAGAAATCTAATTTTAATGAAGCCCCGCAGGCCCCCTGCTCTGCTGTGACAACCCAGTCTCAGTCTGAACGTGCTTTGGAAAGCCCTGAGTAGGGTGTCTCGACGCTAGTCCGAGGTACTCTACAGCGAGCAACAAATCAGCAAAGTCGTGTTGCACTCGGTAACGAGACACATAAGCATTCCTCAGCCACACGTAGCTGAAATATCTATCCGGGTGTAGTGAAGGCAAAGCCTCTAACGACTCTTGGCAGAGTCGAATGGCTTCCTAGACATCTTCATTCTTCTGAGTATGCGTGAAACGAGAACAAATCACAAATCGCCCAACTCAAATTGAAATTTATATGGCGACATGAATGGCCATGCGGTCTTAACTGAAGTGAATCCTTGAACAGGTTGATGGTCTCGTCGAGATCCTCACTAGTATCCAATTTGTCATATCTGGTTTTAAGCGCAAGGGTAAGGTTGTTAACCGTATTATCACGATATGGATTCTCAGGGCGGACGTTACATCAGTGCCTCGTGCTGGAGGCTGATGGATCGAATGATGTCGTTAAAATCATGAGTTACCTTGGCGATTGAAATGGTGATCAAGTGACAAGGCCAAGTTATTCAGGTAGATGGCGCGTTTAGGATGTCCCTCGGGGCACCCTTCGCGATAATGTTGTATGCTCTTTGTTAAATCATGAATGGTGCTGCGTTGGTGAAAGCTTGTGGAGGGCTCCGGGACAATCCTGATGGCCAGAGGACAGAGCTCGAGCACGACTCATCGAAGGTGGATGCATTCATTGGATGTGTCATTTAGAAGATTGTTACATGAGCAGATCACATAATCGATGTCATTTGCCCCAGCCGCGACGCCACGAAGGTAGGTGCCCTCTGGACAGAGGGGCAAGAACTTGCAGGACAGTTGCGCGAACTCATGAACACATATGCCAGTGTTCTCCTTGCTGAAGCGCCGGATCAATGCTTTGAGGTGATAGATAGATAATGGATGGCCGGGGTGGCCTTGCGAACGGAATGCAAGGGCTCCGCGGAAGAGTGAAGTGATAAAGTCGATGTCTCGAACATCGTTTTGAATATAGCTTTCAAGGCGGGCTCATACGAGGTTAGTGAGAGTCGCTGCCTGGTGAGGATGACCGACCGGACATTGGTCCAGGACCAACTGAAAATGCTTTACACCATCATTCAGGTGAGAGACCGTCTCGCTTGTCACGTCTGTGGCAAGTCGTGAGTCATGGCCCGCATTGGTATTCTGAGCAATCTGACATTCACCGATGGACTACAGTAGGTGTTCTGTCAACAAATGCCAAAACCGCAGAGGCTGATATCACTCACGTCAGACAGAGCGCTGTCCTGATTGTCATAATGATATAGAACAGCAGCCTTTAGTGCGAGGGAAGGGTGAACACTACGAACGGATGGGAAGGAGATGACGTTCTACAGATGACCTCTCCGCTGCCTAGCATTCGACCAGCTTCATATGACACCCTGATCTCCATTGATAATGCAGGCGACGCATCTAATGATCTACAAACAAAAGATCAGTCCTCGAGTTCTGTCTGAAAGTCTCAATGAACCTGTACAGGGTCATAGTATCGGCCCAGGCTATAGATTCGTCGGATGATAAGACTTCGATGGTTGATTTCCAGCGCCTGCTCGAGTCGGGATTGATGGATACATAGATGCCTGCTGGAACGCGCCAGGAAGGAACTTGAAGATTTTTTCCGCTGATGACTGTAGACAGCCTGAGAACGTGGGAATCACTGACAAGTGAGAGAGAGGAGGGGTTGAGGATTGCAACGTTGAGGCCTACTAGGTCATGCTGCACGTGTATTTCTCATGATGTTGTTGAGGCCAACGCTGAGGCTAGGACTAGCATTAGCGGGAGAGCAATGTCTAGGTCAGTGACCTTCTAGCTTTAGAGTTTCCGACCCTCCGCGGCGAGGCCCCAGGCCCCAAACCTCCACCCTTCCCTTCTTGCTTATCGCTTAATCTGGAGTCGAAATATCTTGGCAAGGCTTGCCCGTCCACCACTGATCACCAGGTGGTCATCACGTTCTCTTACGGATCTATTACCTTTAGTACGGGGAACATGGAAGGAAAATCATACATAACTCACACATGCCCGATTAATCCATCCAGGCGAACTTCAAGTTGCGTTTGTACTAAATCAGTGCAATCGCAGCGTGCCTATCGCTCATCGCAGCAAGTTGCCACCTTGTTCTCACTTCTGGAGTACTTAACCTATTGTAATGGTACAGGGTGTCGTGACTACTATCAGCAAGCCCGACCGTTTCAATGGCGTTTATCACTGTTGCATGCACCCTTATTGTCTTGGCCAGCGTCTGGATCGTGAAGCAACGATATCAGGCCACAAGGCGGTTGTCATTACCGCCTGGACCGCCTGGACATTGGCTTTTGGAAATACGATGCCAGAGTCATAGTGAGTCTTTGTCAAGGGACATCAATATAATCTCTGACCCTTCACACAGTGGTGCCGTTTCAATTCGCGAGGTGGACAGAACAATACTGGACCCGTGTTCTCGCTCAAACAAGGCCATAGGATTTTCGTGATTATAGGACGTCATCAGGTAAGCATCAAACAATTCATCGTCTAGCCAGGCATGAAGTGGGTCTCGTCATAGGCTGCGGTGGATATCATGGAAAAAGAGGGAGCAAATCTCGCATGACCGCCCAGCGTTCTATTGCAGTGCAAGAGACATTATCTGGCGGGATGAGAATGCTCCTTGAGGGCAGTGGTGACAGATTGCGCCGGCTGCGCAGGTACACATCTTGTCTCTACCAGGTGCGATCAGTGAAACTGAATGTAAAGCAGGGTCTTGCATGCAGGCTTGCAACCCAGGGTTGCGGAGACATATGAGCCCATCCAGGCTAGAAATTCAAAAAATCTGGTTCTAGATATATTGAATGATCCAAAGAATCACCAGCGTCATGCCATGCGGTACGAACATTAACTCTTGCTCACGCGGTATTGGTAGTAATCTTTGCATTTTAGTTATGCAGCTTCCGTCGTCATGTCCTTCACCTATGGAAAAACTACTCCGACTTCGTACACAGACCCTGAAATTGTTGCCGTCCATAAATCCCTTGCGCGTTTAGGTCAAGCCGTGAAGCCGGGAGCATACCTCGTGGATACGTATCCAATCCTGCGTTTTGTCCCAGGCTACCTGAGCCAACTGAAGGCATGGCACCAAGAAGATCTTGCCTCTCTTTAACGGGCAGTTGGACGTGGTGCGAAGGCAGATGGTTTGTGATTTTGCCGTTCTGACAGATGTCCTCGCTCACCCTGTGAAGCGTGAGGGGACTGCAAGGCCATCATTCGGGAGGTTCATTTTAGAAGTACCAGAAACAGTACCAGCTCGAAGATAAGGAACTGGCATACATTGCAGGAGGAATGTTTTCGGCCGGTTCTGATTCGGTATGCTCTTACATTGCATTACATCTTAACTTGACCACTGTTGTAGACTGCGTCTGCAATCACAGTTATGATGATGGCCGCTACCATTCACACGGACGCACAGGCTCGCGTACAAGAGGAACTTGATAACGTCGTGGGGCGTACGCGGCGTAGGTTATGCTTTTTCTTTGTTCATCTACTGACTGAGATAGCTCCTGATTAGTGCCGACATTTGGTGATCAGGAAATGCTGCCGCAGGTTACCGCGTTCATACTCGAGAGCATGAGGTGGAGACCTGTCAGCCTTGGAGGTACGTCTTATTTGAGTTGTGATGACACGACGATGAACGACGACCCTGCACTACAGGCTTTCCGCATTGCGCAACCAAGGACATAATTTGGAATAACTACCTCATTCCTGCAGGTGCGATTGTCATTGGCAACCATTGGTCAGTAGACAATCATTTTCGTTGTTCACCTCTGTCTCCAATACTCGTGTTTCAGGGCTATCGCAAACGATCCCGAGGTCTTCCCAGAACCGCACAAGTTCAATCCTCAGCGTTGGATTGACGATGCAGGTCGTGTGCGCGATGATCTCCGGTTTTTCACTTTTGGCTTTGGTCGCCGGTGAGTGGCATCGCTCATCTCTCGACCCGTTCTCCTGACTTACTTGAAAATGTCAGAGTCTGTCCCGGTCAACATGTCGCAAATCGGTCTATCTTCATTAACACGGCTCTTATTCTCTGGGCTTTCCGTCTTTCTGAGAATCCTGCAGCAAAGATTGACACGCTTGCTTTCTCGGATGCTGCGACTATACATGCTGCTCCGTTTGAAATATGTTTTGAGAAGAGGATCGATGAGAATTTGATCAGGGAACTGTGCGCACCTGGGGAGTAAAGGGCGTCTATCTAGGAACTTGAAAGTTCAGACATGCTTATAAGTATTAAGTAGTTAATACATGCGTTAAGCGCTTGTGTACAGTACGTACAGTACCCTTTGTGCGTGGGAATGTATGATTGTGGGTTGTGCTCAGCCTGTGAGTCTGTAGCCTTTTTGTAGCGCGCCTAGTTCTGTACCATACGCACAATACCGTTTCATATTATCCGCGTTCGACATGGGCAAACTGAACATCGCTCATCATAAATCATATCACCCCTACCGCCGGGACAACATCGAACGTGTACGGAGAGATGAAGAGGAAGCCGCGCAAAAGGAAGCCGAGGCTGAGGGAAGGGTAGTGCTGGCTGATGCAGAGGCTCGGCTGGACCTCCTCCGAGAACGTGCAGGACTTGGGAAAGGAAAGGGGAAGAAGAAAGAGGATGATATGAAGGTTATAGAGGACGCTAAGGCTTCCATCGTTGCCAAGGACTCGAAACAGGGTCATATCAATCTATTTGAGGATTTAGAACAGGTCGGTTTTTTGTCGCCATTCTTGTGTGCATATACTGATATGGTGCTAGCAAGAAATGATTACTGCCATACGAGTGACGAAGAAGACCGCACAGCTAGAGGCTGAGAAGGGTGTACCACTGGCCCCAAGTGCTAAGGACCTCAACCCATGGTACAGCGAGCGCGATAAGGGAAAGGAATACCAGGAGGATGAGAAGAGTCAACGCTTAAGGTATGCAGCTTATACTGCTCCAGCCTTAGATTTACGACTTCCCTTTGACATTTCAGATTGCGGGATATTGCTTCAAAGACTATGAATGACCCTCTCACAGCCATCACGCATCAGCTTGCATCGAGCTCTTCATCGAACCACTCTTCCCCTGTCCCTCAGCCGTCATGGCGACCTTCCAAACATCGCGCTCCACCCGACTCAAATAATAAGATGAAACCGCCTCCCCCACCCTCGGATGCTACAACCATGCGCCTCACACGTGAATCGTCAGAACGTGAACGGGCGTTGGCGTTGATTCGGCGCAAGCAGCGTGAAATGAGAGGGAGCGAGACGCCGAGCACTGTGCACGGGGGCCTAGATGAAGGATATGGGGATGTATTTAACCGTCGGGAGGTCGAAGAAGCGCACTCATATCGACGAAGGCGGTGGTAAGTACATCCCGGTCTATGAGATTTATTTATTGCGTTGTATGCTTCTACATCCCGCGGCAGCGCCACGATGGGATGTTGTATGAATGGTTTGGATATTTGGCTTGTTCCTGGACATGCTAGCTGGTGCTATGGTGGCCTGCTCTGTCATTCGATAGTGAGTGTGTCAGCGAGATACATGCATTACCTCACATACAGCAGAGGTCAAGACCTCCAGCACCACTCGGTAAGGTATTTTCTGCTCGTGTCTAAGGTTAAGCGCCTTGCCATCGCGCGTCTACTACTGCCTACCACGCCTGACATGCAGTCTTCTTCCGCCTACTTCCACACCTGACCTCCAACTTGCGCCCTCCCACGTTACGCGCCAAATCCAACTACAACCTCATGAAGCCTGGCGCTGCCTCTGTCTCGGACTCTACGCCTCGACTCGGACCTCCCGCCAGAGCGTGACCTCTCGAGGCCCTCTCACCACTTCCTGCTCTCGCCCAGCCGCATCAGAAAAATGTCGCAGTGCTCATTTAGCCTTATTCTACTTAGTAAGACGAAAGATGATTCGAGGAATACAAGTTAATTTGATCACTCCCTAACTAAGGAAGACAACGCACAGGAAAAGGTGATATAAGAGAAACTTGTTTCCAAGCAAAAGAGGCATGGGTGTATTTTTAAAGCCCGTCCAACTTCGACGAAGGGTCCCGAAACGGACATGTCTAAGTTAATATTATTGCCATTTGCAAGTGCGAGGATGATGGTAGTAGTACTGGCAGAAGCTCGTGTTTTGGAATACCGGGCGATGATGATATCAAGATACAAGCAGTACAATCCTCCATACCTTATGGAGATGCGGTCGAAGCAGGAGACATCGATGTTGAATATGACTCGGTGATGGCATGTCCGGTGTTGTCGGCGGGATGAGTTCGGCAGAGGGAAAGCGGGTAGTAAAAGTGACGGACAAGTGGCGGCAGACTCTGGGCGCGTGCACTGATTATAATTAGATAAGCATGGATGGCAGGTAAACAAATCTGATGCGATGAATTTGAACACGTGGCATTGCATTCTATCCACCAGTTCAAGATGTGTCCCAATTCTACCTGCAATCGCACGTGAAAACGCTTGTTGCTCGGTAAAGCTGAATACCACTACTTTGGCCACCGGTACAGTCCCTGCAATTCACTGAGCTTGGCTTGATACCGGTGAACGTGATTGATCTCTTCGACTCGTTGGCTCCAATTTTGATTATTTAACGTAACCACCTTGCTTCATCTCACTTGACAAGCCCTGGCGTCAATGTTTTTCATGGTCCGTCCTGAGTAAATTTACTAACAAGACTCAATTCCGGTCTGATGGTGCACGTAAACCGGTCAACTGCTACGTACAAGTCCGGCTCATCATACCATTGTACTTATAAAAAGCAAGGTCAATCACAGGACCTTTAATATTCTCAGCCGCAGTTAATATCACTGTGGAACCTCGGGCATCGGTTGTCAAGCATGTACCACAAATCGCTCTTCCCAGACCTGCCAAAGGTCCCAGAATCTAATGTTCACCACCTGCTATTCAACCGGCCTGACCAGCGGGAGTGGCCAGATTACACGTTGTTCGTGAATGTGGCTACTGGCCAGCGGCGTTCGTTCAGGGAGTTTGTCGAGCGTGTCCGTGATGGCGCTACTGCACTGGGTGCTGATGTGTCGCAAGGTGGCCTAGGTCTTCGTCCTGAGAATGGAGATCTTGTAGGCATTCTGAGTGAGAACTGCCCAGTACGTTGCATCTCATTGTTCAGTCGAGACTGTAAATTGACAACATAATTTTCTTAGGACTATGTAGCCCTGCTGCATTCCCTACTGGTTATCACCGTCCCGTTTGCGCTGTTCTCATCCTATTCAACACCGTACGAGTTCAAATACGCCAATTCGCTCGCAAAGGCGACTAGGATCTTTACTAGTCCCTCGTTACTACAACTCGCTTTGACTTCGGGACTCCCAGCAGACCGGATTTACCTCTTAGAAGGAGAGGATAAAGGCTATACAAGCTACGATCAGCTGATCTCCTCTGCTCGAAAGAGTGCTATTCCACGTCTGCCAGTCCGTCATGCTACCAAGGACACTCTAGCTTACTTGATCTATTCGAGTGGAACAAGCGGTCCTCCCAAAGGTATGTGTCTATTTTTAGCACTGGCCTCATTCCGAATCGCACAAACATAGACGCACCGTCTGACTATATTGTACAGCCGTCATGACATCTCACGGAAATATCACTACTGCCACCCTCTCAACAATAGTAAACGGTATGGAAATGGCTAAAACTCAGGCTGTATGTCTTCCGACGCTACTTTCTTGGTCTCCCTGACTCTCCTGCTAGCCACCAGTATGGAACACCCCTGATGGGTTGCAAGTAACCTTCACTGTCCTTCCACTCTATCACTCTCTCGGCCTTTACACAACTAGTTTCTTCAACTTCTTGAATCCCTCCACGATTGTCATGCTCCCGAAATGGGACATCGATATATTCTTTGACAGCGTTCCGATGTAAGTGAATACCAAGAGCATTTAGCGTGTCCTGTAGTACTTCTGGTACTCATCTGGAGCTGCAATGTAGATACCATATCACGACCTTATTCCTTGTTCCCTCCCTTCTACACCAACTCGTTCACCATCCACGCTTCAAAACTGCTGATATGAAGTCGGTTAAGGCAATCGCAAGCGGTGCCGCGTACCTCCCGCCCCAGCTCGCTGACCAAGTTCGCGCCCGTTTCACAGACATACCAAGAGTTGCTGAAGGTGCGTCCTCTACGTATCGTGTGCAAACCCCTGGTGCTACTGTTAATCTTCACAGGTTACGGCATGTCCGAATTCGTAAGTGATCTCCTCATCTGCTCCTTCCAGCTCGCTGACGTCATTATCTGAGATAGACAATGGCTATCGCCATGAAGCCCATCCCTGGCATGCTCGATGGACGCGCCAAAAACAAGCCTGGCTCTGCTGGAATTCTCGTCCCTGGTGTCGAAGCCCGCGTTGTCCGTCCCGACGGGTCTCTCGCGGGCCCGAACGAGCCGGGCGAGCTTCTCATCCGCGGAGGCTCTGCGGTGCTGGGATACAAAGGAAACGATAAGGCCACTCGGGAAACATTTGTCGATGGATGGGTGCGCACGGGAGACCAGATACGGATCGATGAGGACGAGGTACTTTTGTAAGTTGATTCGACGAGTACGATATACCCGCTCATACTAGAGTCGATATGTCCTGTTTGCAGTTTCGAAGATCGCACCAAGGTAAACTACACCATCCATAGTCATAACTCGTTTCGCATTGTACTGACCCCTGTTCTTACAGGATACGCTCAAAATCTCAGGGATGCAAGTCTCTCCCGTCGAAATCGAGAACACGATCCTGGCGCAGCCCGACAAGCTCATTACTGATGTGAGCGTTGCGGGTGTTTCGGGTGGGCGTACCTCGGACGAACGGATACCCCGTGCATGGATCGTGTTATCCCCTGCGGGGGCAGCGTTGGGTAAGAAAGAGGTTGTGACACGACTCGATGCGTGGGTGCAGGGGCGCCTGAGTCGGTATAAGTGGTTGAGAGGAGGCATTGGGATTGTGGAGACGGTAGATTTTTTCTTCGTTTTGTTCTGGGGGATGAGTTGATTGAGCCCTTGGGTAGATTCCGAAGTCGCCAACTGGAAAGGTGTTAAGACGGGTGTTAGTTGAGGGGTATGAAAAAGAGGTCAAAGCGAATGCGAAACTGTGAAGCGTAACATGCAGGTTTCTCGTATGTTTTTCTCGATACCGTAACCCTTGACCGATGCTTGCTATCTAGTTACGTACTACAGTCGTGTGGCTGTCTTTGCTCGGAGAGTTAGTCAACGTCTACTCTAAGACAGTATAGACCAGAAGACACCGGCCATAGTTCGTAAGGGATAGTATACAAATGAATGTTGGATGTCCGTCCTGTCCGTCCGTTCTCTCTGTCCATATCGTCCGGCAAACGATGATTACGCTTCTGATTGTCTCATTGGTATCCCTGACCTAACGTTAGAGATCATGTTCACGTTTGGCTCGTTGGCAGCAGGCCTCAAGGACATCATTCGTGAGGTTGCGCCGCCCAAAGTTGGCCCAAATCCTGAAAACAAATTCCGAGGCGTTTCGGATAGCCAAAGTAGCGTCGGATGATACGGACAGAATAAACGGGGATGGACAGTCACTTCCAAATTTCCGGTATATACGTATGGGCCGTTGTTGATTAATGAGGGCAAAAATCAAGGGAGGGGATAACCGTAACTAACTGCAAAGGAATGAAAAGCTAGTGAGAAGGGGCGAGAGGAGTACGGCTATTAAGTGGATAGAACTGACTTTGCTTCCAATACATTACAACCATCGTGATAACTGTGTGCGACGTTGTGTTCCATCCAGAGGCGAGCTTGACATGGAGAGCATCATTGTCCTCTTGAGAGATACGGGAACTTGAAAAGGGAATGGGGTCATGAACGGAAGGAACGCGTTCTGCGGTGGGTTATGGGGAAATGCCGTAGT
This sequence comes from Suillus subalutaceus, assembly GCF_016647625.1. Classification (NCBI taxonomy): domain Eukaryota; kingdom Fungi; phylum Basidiomycota; class Agaricomycetes; order Boletales; family Suillaceae; genus Suillus; species Suillus subalutaceus. Next base: position 172,741 of record NW_024540301.1, read on the forward strand.
AATCATCTTGTGGTAGACGTTGACACGTAAAAGTTTGAGTCGGGAAGACGTAGGAGTCCTTAAGGATGTACGAAGGATTATGGAGAAAACAGGAGCTAGAAATAAAAGTGAAACGTAACAGTCTTTGGAGGATGATGCTTCACTTGAAAGAAAGCTAGTACTACCATAAGACTCTCAAAGTTGGTCGTCTCGGTGCCGATGGCCACCCAGGCTTTGAAGGGGTTTTGATCATCGACTGGTACGACAGTTTATAAGGGCGACCGCTGGCAGCACCTAACAACGTTCACTGGATGGATAGTCCTCAGGATGCATTTGGACCCACTGAAAGCGGTGGCATTGGAAGTCATACCCAGTCTGGTGCGGGGGGTTGTTTCACTCGAACAACTTCAAAACTAAGCTCGGCGCCAGGCGTAGAATTGACATGGAACAAAGCTGTACATTCGGTAATGCTACAATTGGATCATCATTAGCAAGTAGGGCTAGAAGCATTGATTTAGCAACTGTGAGGGACGGTTAAGGCTAAGAACTCACGGATCTCGGCAATTCGACCAGTGTTCTCCATGAGCCATGCGACTCAAATCAATCTCTTGCCCGCTGGGTATCATCAACACAGTCCCAAGAGAATTAATTGGTCGTTCTCGGGATGCGGGGGGTACCCAGAAAAGCAGCCAACGATCGGGTGCTACCACCCATCCATCTTCCAGCAAGAAAGGGTTTGAATGAAGATCATGATGAGATGTGCTCTCGAGTAGCTCAGGAAGGTTTTGAAGCGCATGTTCCAAGTTTGATGAGAAGTAAATGGCGTGATTGTTCCAAGTATTGTTCAACGGAATAGTTTGTCGTTTGCAAGGTGTGGTGGGATGTCTATCCAAAGAGAATGCAGTGTGGATCTCAGAGTGCTTTTCGAATTGCTGCGCTGTTGCTGCATTCCACAGCCGGACAGTGAAATCAAAAGAACCAGATACGATGCGAGTGCCATCGGGGGAGAATGAGGCTGACGAAACCGAACTAGTGTGCCCTCGGAAGGGCTCACCCAATGGCAGACCCGTCGCTGCATCCCACACCCGGACAGTGGAATCGTTCGAACCAGACACGATGCGAGTGCCATCGGGGGAGAACGAGACTGAGTAAACCGAATCAGTGTGCCCTTGGAAGGGCTCACCCAATGGCAGCCCCGTCGCTGCATCCCACACCCGGACAGTGGAATCCTCCGAACCAGACACGATGCGAGTGCCAGCGGGGGAGAACGAGACTGACCAAACCGAACTACTGTGTAGAGAGGAGGGTGCGAAAGCACCGCAGTGTAGGGGCGCAGAGGATCAAGAAAACAGAGGTCAGAGTAGAAACTAAGCAATTTAAAAACATTAACGACGCACATGAATATTGCCGTGTTGCGTGTCATCAAATAAGCCTGGCGGTAGTCGATTAATCAACGGGCCCGGCAACCTTCTGAGCTGGGCCTGGACGTCGCGTCACACTGCTCTAGCATATCAATATCAATCAATTGAAAATGTTTAAGAAACGCACGACGTACGTCCATTAATGACTTTCCAGTTGTAGCCTGTAAAAGGGAGACCACCATTAATGTTCGTGCTCCCAGGATGGATGATCAATCCGACCAAGTTGGAGGTTTGTATCGAATGCACTGTGCCATTATTATTACTCGCAAGTGGCAGTGTTGAATATCCTATCGGACGCCGCGGAGATAAGTTTGTTTGCAGCGTGAAGAAACAACTCGATCGATTGTCTTTGCATTACTCCGTTCTCGTCTATCACGACTTTGAGTGATGGAAGCCTAACTCGTAACACATCCGCTTCTACCTATCTCAACGAATTTGTATTCAAGATGTCTAGTACACCCCAGCTGGCTCAAAGTACCTGCAGTCGAAAATGAATCTATGGTGGAGTCTATGTGAACTTTACGATTCACTCCTTCTGATGCTGAATCATGTCAGCAGAGCGTAAGGGTCTCAAAGCTGCTCTCGCTCAGATGCAACAGGAACTTCCATTCGACTTTCCCTGTATCGTGAATGGTTTACCGGTCTGTACCGTAAGCATGCCACAAGCCAATTCGTTGATGACTTAGCTTTCTGTGGATATTAGATTAGAACTGGTAAACTTGCAAAGCAGCCCATACCCGCCCGTCATCTCTACATACACCACGAGGCAGATGAATCGGCTGTAGTCACCGCGATTGATGGTGCCCTTGCCGCCAAGGCCGAGTGGGAGGCCATGTATTGGAACAATCTCGCCGCCTTCTTCCTGCATGCTGCAGAGCTTGTTAGCGGCAAGTACCATTACAATTCGATGGCAGCTACCATGCTTGGTCAAGGAAAGAACGCTTGGTAGGCCAAAATTGATGCTGCTGCCGAGGTGTGTAAGATGATATTATCTTGGTGGCAGTTGATTAATGGAACTTTCGTAGCTGTTGACTTCTTCTGTACCGGCGTCAAATATGTTGAGGAGCAGCCTCCTAAGAACTCAGCAGGACCATGGAAGTAAGTCCAGTATCTTTTCTATGAAGCTACTTCTGATGATTGCTTAGCCGCGTCGAGTATCGTGCGCTGGAAGGATTTGTTCTCGCAATTTCGCCATTCAACTTCACAACAATTGGTAGCAATCTTCCAGGTGATACAAGCGACTATTCTATCACGAGTTTTACGTTCTGAATCAGTCATCTCTTAGTTCTCGCGATCGTCGGCAACACACTCATATGGAAACCTTCACCAACGGCTACGTATTCCAACTACTTGGTCTACCAGATTTTTGCGAAGGCCGGTGTTCCAGCTCGCGTCATCCAGTTTGTTCGGGCCACCTCCACAGGTCGTCGCACAGGTCATATACCACCCCAACTTTGCAGCACTCCACTTCACGGGCAGGATCTTTATATTCAAGAAGTTATGGAAAGACATTGCCACAAACCTAGACAAGTACAGAGGGTATCCGAGAATCGTCAGCGAGACAGGAGGGAAGAATTTCCATGTCATCCACAAGTCGGCAGACGTCCGATATGCGGTTTTGCAGAGCATTCGAGACGACTTTGAGTATCAAGGTGGGCATGTTGTATGTATGAGTGGCGCGCAAGATTGATAGGCGTGTGTGCAGGACAAAAATGTTCTGCATTGTCACGGCTATATGTTTCCTCTTCACTTTGGTCATCTGGATTCAAAGATCTGCTCCTGTCCGAGGTTGCGAAGATCACAGTTGGTCACCGTCAGACTACAGCAACTTTATGGGACCCGTGATGTGCGTTCCATTTCTATGCGTTGAGCTGCGCACCGGTCACTGAACAATATCGCAGAGGTCGTCCGGCTTATGACAAAATAATGGGCGTTATCCAGAAAGCCAAGGATGCGGGAGGGGAGGTTCTTATCGGTAAGGCAGATAGTATGACCCACCTGTGACTTTCTTCATGATCCTACGGATGATGACCCGAAGGCCTATTTCATACAACCTACCATCATTCTAACCAAATATCCTCAATCAATCACGATGAAAGAAGAAATCTTTTGTCCTGTCATCACTGTAATAGTTGTGTTCGGAAATGCGGCCTGATTTACTGACAACTTTTCAGGTCTATGTGTACGACGACACGAATTATGAGAAGACTCTGGAACTGCTCGACAACACCTCGCCTTGTGCACTGACTGGCTCTACGTAAGTCGCAAGGTCTCTGCGACAAGCGTTAACTAACAAAAAAATTTCCAGCTTTGCTGCAGACCGGAAAGCGCTTCTGACTGCCACAAACAAGCTACGCAATGCTGCCGGCAACGTCTATTACAACAAGAAATGCACTGGCGCAGTCGTGGGTCAACAGCCCTTTGGAGGAGCACGAGCAAGCGGGACCAATGATGAAGAGCATCTTCTACCGGTTCGTTTCGGCGGGAAGCATGAAGCAGAATTTCATGGGCCTGAAGGACTTCTAATACCCGTCGAACTTGATTTGAGATAATTGGTATCAGAATAACAACACTAGGAATTGACGTTGTATCAATCAAAGAATCATATTAACTTGTCACTACTTCTGTTCGATGAGGAACGTTATGGAAGATGAATTTTCAAGCATTCTGATCAGGGGATCGAGCACTAAAGCAGAAAACCATCGCCATCTCGCCTCATCGCGTCGTCGTTACTCTGCGGTACCGGGTATGGGCGGCGGCCATACAAGCTAAGAACGCGAATACCCAGCCGTCGAGCAAAACGACTGAATTCATATACTGTGCCTAAGAACGCGAATACTACGTACATGTTAATACGTGAAGTTCTATACAAGTAAATATGATGCTCACCTCAGCCGTTGAGCGGAACGACTGAGGGAGAAAATAAGAAGTGAGTAACGCTAAGTAGCTAATATAATGTCCAAAACAGTACTACTGAGGTCGCAATCATATCGATTATCGACATAAGCTTTTGGTGCGCACTAGGTTTTGGGAACTTGTGATCAAAGCGTCCATGCACTCTGCAACCACAATAAATTCAAGCTCGGCGCCAGGCGTAGGATTGACGTAGACCAAAACTGTACATTTGGTAATGCTACAATTGGATCATTCATCAGGAAGTAGAGCTAGAAGTATTGATTTAGCAACTGTGAGGGACGGTTAAGGCTAAGAACTCACGGATCTCGGCAATTCGACCAGTGTTCTCCATGAGCCATGCGACTCAAATCAATCTCTTGCCCGCTGGGTATCACAAATACAGTCCCGAGAGAATTAAATGGTCTTTCTCGGGAAGCGGGTGGTACCCAGAAAAGCAGCCGACGATCAGCTCCTTCTATCCATCCACCTTTCCGCGAGACATGAGTTGAATTAAGATGATGATCAGAGGTGCTCTCGAGTAGCTCAGCAGGGTTTTGAAGCGCATGTTCCAAGTTTGATGAGAAGCAAATGGCGCGATTGCTCCAAGTATTGGTCAACGGGATAGTTTCTCGTTTGCAAGGTGTGGTGGGACGTCTATCCAAAGAGGATACAGAGGAGTGGATCTCAATGTGCTCCTGGAATTGCTGCGCTGTCGCTGCATTCCACAGCCGGACAGTGGAATCATAAGAAGCAGATACGATGCGAGTGCCATCGGGGGAGAAACGAGACTGACCGAACCCAACTAGTGTGCCCTCGGAAGGGCTCACCCAATGGCAGCCCCGTCACCGCATCCCACACCCGGACAGTGGAATCCCGTGAACCAGACACGATGCGAGTGCCATCGGGGGAGAACGAGACTGACGAAACCTAACTAACGTGCCCTCGGAAGGGCTCACCCAATGGCAGCCCCGTCGCTGCATCCCACACCCGGACAGTGGAATCATAAGAACCAGACACGATGCGAGTGCCATCGGGGGAGAACGAGACTGACTGAACCAAACTTAGTGTGCCCTTCGGAAGGGCTCACCCAATGGCAGCCCCGTCGCTGCATCCCACACCCGGACAGTGGCATCGTTCAGAACCAGACACGATGCGAGTGCCATCGGGGGAGAACGAGACTGACGAAACCTACTCAGTGTGCCCTCGGAAGGGCTCACCCAATGGCAGCCCCGTCACTGCATCCCACACCCGGACAGTGGAATCGTTTGAACCAGACACGATGCGAGTGCCATCGGGGGAGAACGAGACTGACCGAACCGAACTAGTGTGCCCTCGGAAGGGCTCACCCAATGGCAGCCCCGTCGCTGCATCCCACACCCGGACAGTGGAATCCAAAGAACCAGACACGATGCGAGTGCCATCGGGGGAGAACGAGACTGACGAAACACATTTAGTGTGCCCTCGAAAGGGCTCACCCAATGGCAGCCCCGTCGCTGCATCCCACACCCGGACAGTGGAATCGTTCAGAACCAGACACGATGCGAGTGCCATCGGGGAGAACGAGACTGACTGAACCGAACCAGTGTGCCCTCGGAAGGGCTCACCCAATGGCAGCCCCGTCGCTGCATCCCACACCCGGACAGTGGAATCCCAAAGAACCAGACACGATGCGAGTGCCATCGGGGGAGAACGAGACTGACCGAACTGAACTAACGGTGCCCTCGGAAGGGCTCACCCGATGGCAACCCCGTCGCTGCATCCCACACCCGGACAGTGTCATCTTCTGAACCAGACACGATGCGAGTGCCATCGGGGGAGAACGAGACTGACGAAACCTTACCAGTGTGCCCTCGGAAGGGCTCACCCAATGGCAGCCCCGTCGCTTGCATCCCACACCCGGATAGTGTCATCTTCTGAACCAGACACGATGCGAGTGCCATCTGGGGAGAACGAGACTGACGAAACCGAACCTTAGTGTGCCCTCGAAGGGCTCACCCAATGGCAGCCCCGTCACTGCATCCCACACCCGGACAGTGGAATCATAAGAACCAGACACGATGCGAGTGCCATCGGGGGAGAACGAGACTGACCGAACCGAACTAGTGTGCCCTCGGAAGGGCTCACCCAATGGCAGCCCCGTCACTGCATCCCACACCCGGACAGTGTCATCTCTAGAACCAGACACGATGCGAGTGCCATCGGGGGAGAACGAGACTGACCGTAAACCGAATTAGTGTGCCCTCGGAAGGGCTCACCCAATGGCAGCCCCGTCGCTGCATCCCACACCCGGACAGTGGAATCGTCAGAACCAGACACGATGCGAGTGCCATCGGGGGAGAACGAGACTGACTGAAACCGAACCAGTGTGCCCTCGGAAGGGCTCACCCAATGGCAGCCCCGTCACTGCATCCCACACCCGGACGGAATGATAAGAACCAGACACGATGCGAGTGCCGTCGGGGGAGAACGAGACTGACGAAACCCCAGTAATGTGGCCACTGATCACGGTCTGAATAGCCGTCCAGTTCACAACACGTCCGTGTATCAGATGAAGAGTGTTCGGAAACCTTGCAGTAAACTTTGTGGCTATCGTGGACTTTATGGGCGAAAATGGTAGCGCTGATACATACAGATGCGGCGTGCTGTGTAGAATCATCCCAGCAAAGAGTTGGACGAATCTCTGCACATCCTTTGCAGTAGACAACACATTTTCATACCCAAATTGGCCCTGTGTTCGCGCGTAAGCACTTCGCCTGACACCACCAGGGAACTCTGTTCTCACCTTCAGCCACTGGGAAATCAGTGGAAGCACAGCAACTGCAACGTTGAGTCCATTGAGAAGGCCGAGTGATTCAATCCAAAAGAGAAGCCGCTCGTGGTCAAAGAATGATTCTATTTCCTTTGCGAGCTCCGTGTCGAATTCCGTTGCTCCTACGTGCGTAGCCCAAAATCGAGAGGAATAGGACAGATGTGAGGAAATGCGTGTTGCGACTCGATCCGGCAGCCCCGCGTCTTTGCTATTAGGGAGGTAGGAAGACTTTAAATCGCACATATTGAAGCGAAGGTCATGTTCCATCACACGAAGTGACGCAAAAGCAAGATTGCGTTGCGCGTTCGAGATCTCCACGAAAAAGTCTCCGCTGGATGATTTGTCTGTCAGGAATTCGCGGAAGGAGGCGTGAAGGGGTCGGATGGGACTAGATGAGTTGGTGGTGCCGCTCAGGAGGGATCCCATGTGTGCTACCACGACTTCCACTTTATATTGCTCCTTTGCGTCTGGAAAATGGCTCCGCATGGCATTCAGGGCATCTAAAGGGAGGGGTTCGGCTGAGCCAAGTATCTGTCCCATCACGGAATGAAACTTCGCCAATGCTTGCTGATACTCGGCTCTTGTGCATCTGTCCTTCCCCATGGCTTCTCCTAAAATGAAGCTATATATGTCATCCAACAGGTTTTTCCGCTCTCGACGATCGTGGGACACCACAGTATGGAAGCGATTAATCGGCTCAGAGCCAAGAGGGGTTTCTTGGATGTATCTGCATGCGAGACGTGCCCACTCGAATAATCCATCAGCTTTGTCAGCGAGGTCTCCAAACTCTTTGTCCCCAAGATCAGGCAGGTCTTTCAGCTCCTCAGACACAAAAGTATGAATGTCGCTCTTTGCAACCGCTTCTGGAATGTCGTCCATGGATAACCGTAGAATATGCTGAGCACCGTGAAATGCATCACCGATATCACGAAGTGGGCGAGAGGTGACGAGAACCCGAAAGTTGGGAGGGAGTTCGGTGATTTGGGGAAGACCTTTGTCCTGAAGTTTACCGGCAAGTATGCGGAGAAGGTGATGCCGTGTCTCGACTCCGCCGCTCTCGTCCAGTGCTTCAATGACGATCAAGACAGGCTCTGGGCCCATGCTCGACTCAGACAACTTCTTTAGCGGTTCCATAAATAGCTTGCGCCACTGCTGGATGAGATCTGTCGTGTTCTTGAGCGCATTTGCATGCTCGACGACATGCGCCAATGTTCGTCTCATCTCCGGATCACGGTCAGCGAGGTCGCGAGCGATAGTGGAGAAGACTTTTTCATGGCGTTTGTCGGCTTTAAGGTCCCGGTCGAAGCAGAAACAAGAACCAAGCCCTCCCAAGTCGTTAAACCAATTGGCGATTGTGTGAGCGATGGCTGATTTCCCCGTCCCTGCAGGGCCAGATAGCCACATCACACGCTGAGCAGCATCTCCGCGGATCCATTCAGTGATCTGGGAGAGAATGTCCGTGCGCGTCCCTGGTAAGCATTGTTTCGTGGTAACTAGTCCCGCGCCTGCTGCGTAAGGCATACCGCTAAGATCCAGTTTGTCACCCAGTTCGTCACCTGAAGGAGTATGAGTGGACGCAAAGTCAGAAGTACGTCCAAATCCTTACTCGTACACCGGACAAGATCGGCTACGTCCCGAATCGCTTGGTCCCGAAATTGTTGCATAAGCTCATCCAAAGCGTTGTTGTACCGTGTAATCAGATCATCCGTCTCCGAAACAACATTTTTCCCGAGTCTCTTCCCTGTGATAATAGTATAAGATTCACGAAATGCGGATAGTTCGATGACTCACAAAAACTCTTTTTCTCCGAGTAGTCCCTGATGAAACTTGCGCACTCTAGAGTCTGCTGGGCGATCCGTCCAAAGATGTCGCGCTTGGATGATATCTGGCCAAGAGTGTCGTCTTGTGACATGAAGCGGTAAACTTCTTCTAATTTCTTGAGAAGAGATTGTATCGATTGGTCCCGTTCCGCTTGAGCGAGGATAATCTGCATAGAGTCAGCAACCGCTGAACAGGAGGGCAAAACCACACGTACTTTAGATGCAGTAGACAGCACACCCAGCACCACCTTTGCGTAAGGATGTACCTATGCAACTTAATTAGCTCACTTCCAACATAAGAGAGTGGCCCATACATTCGCAAGATCCCCAACGACAGTGTCAAAAATCCTGAGTGGTTGAAGATATGTGGTCTGTAAATTGTCTGCGGCATCGAGATCCTTTGGGCCATCCTTGGCTGCGGATGCCGCAGCAGTGCCATGTTTCCCGAGTTGTTTCATACTTTCCATACCCTGACGCGCATCTCGAAGTCCGGCATCAACCGATTGGGGATCAGGAATTTCCACGCCAGACGAAGCAGCCTGAACCTATGCACCCACCAGAATTTAGAGATGAAAAACAAATCGTTTGGCGTAAATACCTTTGGAGTAGGTTCTCCGGATGCTTCTTGGTTCGCACTACCACTGAGATTCTCAGGTGTGGCGGGCTTGTCACCATCAGAAGGATGTAGATGCGACGGATCCTTGGTGGACCTCAGATAAGTTCAAGATTACAATAATGATCACCTACCTCGATATTCTGATTCGACGAAGCACCTTCATGGTCGGCGTTCTGGACAGCAGGGGTTTGGTTGCGGGAACGCTTGAAGCGTTTCTGCACAATATATATCAGCTATATTCTAGCACCCTCAGCAGAAGTTCAAGGTCGACGTACAGAAACTTTTTTAGTCAAATTCTTCTTAAATTTCTGCAGGGCCTGACGAAATCCGCTATGGGGCTGGCTCTGAATGAAGAATGTGTCAGAGGCCGACGACGTTATTGGCGCTCATCTACAGCGATCCTATGAGAACACGTACCGAGCTCTCGCCAGTAGTTGCTTCTCTGGATTCAGAGGGCTCTGGAGGATGTTTCGGCCTGCGGTCTTCGCTCATTGTCACGGTAAACAGTCAAAGATTTGTATTGGTCTGAGGGAAATCGATGCAAGAGTTAGAGAGAGGGGAGGGTAAAAACAAAATTTATATAACAAGCACTCGAATACCCTTGACCACAAACCTCGAGGCAGCGCTAATCGATTAACCATGTTCAAGTTAAGTTATGATTGGGCATTGCAAGAACGTGTGTTGTGCAAGGGCTAGCGAAACTTCAGCATCGTTGAATTATCATGTTGAACACGCTTGATTCATTAAGTTACTTATGAAATATGTGTACATGGGCCATCGGGCTGAACTTGTAAGTCGTTATTTTCATTTGGTAACACCTCAACGAGGTGACGGACACCTTACTCCTGCTAAGTCTCCCAAACCGGCAAGTGTTATATGCCTTCGATCGGCCTCAGTTCCAACTGCCCATAAACCTAGCTTGTTCCCTACCTCGTCTACTCCACAAATAGCCCCTGCAGCGCCGGGGTCTTCATTTGGCCTGCCCCAACGCTTATCATATCGTCCGCACCCTGTATACCCAACCTTTTTGCCAAACCAGCTGCATCAACGACACTTGCAGCACCTACTTAGTGCGGCAACCGCAGTCCTTTCATTTTCGTTTGGTCCCGCGCCTGTACAGCCGCTGTTCGCTGCACTTGCTTCCGCCCTACTAGGATCTTTACCAGTCCCTCGTTACTGCAACTTGCTTTGACTTCGGGTCTCCCAGCAGATCGGATTTACCCCTTAGAAGGAGAAAATAAAGGCTATACAAGCTACGATCAACTCATCTCCTCTGCTCGAAAGAATGGTATTCCACATCTGCCAGTCCGTCATACTACCAAGGACACTCTGGCCTACTTAGTTTATTCCAGTGGAACAAGCGGTCCTCCCAAAGGTATGTTTCTCTTTTTGTCACTGGTCTCGTTTCCAAATCGCAGAAACATAGACGCACCGTCTGACTATATTATACAGCCGTCATGATATCCCACGGAAACATCACTACTTCCACCCTCTCAACAATAGTAAACGGTATGGAAATGGCTAAAACTCAGGCTGTATGTCTTCCGACGCTACTTTCTTGGTCTGCCTGACTCCCCTGCTAGCCACCAGTATGGAACGCCCCTCATGGGCTGCAAGTAACCTTCACTGTCCTTCCGCTCTATCACTCTCTCAACCTTTACACAACCAGTTTCTTCAACTTCTTAAATCCCTCCACGATTGTCATGCTCCCGAAATGGGACATCGATATATTGACAGCGTCCCGAAGTAAGTGAATACCAAGAGCATTTAGCGAGTCCTGTAGTACTTCTGGTACTCATCTGGAGCCAATGTAGATACCACCCATGTTCCTCGTCCCCTCCCTTCTACACCAACTCGTTCACCATCCACGCTTCAAAACTGCTGATATAAAGTCGGTTAAGGCGATCGCAAGCGGCGCCGCATATCTCCCGCCTCAGCTTGCTGACCAGGTTTGCGCCCGTTTCACAGACATATCAAGAGTTACTGAAGGTGTGTCGTCTGCGTATCGTGTGCAAACCCCTGGTGCTACTTCACAGGCCACGGCATGTCCGAATTCGTAAGTGACCTCATCTGCTCCTTCCAGCTCGCTGACGTCATTGTCTGAGATACACAATGGCCATCGCCATGAAGCCCATCCCTGGCATACTCGATGGACGCGCCAAAAACAAGTTCTTCTTCCTGCTGTCGAAGCCCGCGTTGTCCGTCCCGACGGGTCCCTTGCGGGCCCGAACGAGCCAGACGAGCTTCTCGTCCATGGAGGCTCTGTGGCGCTGGGAGACAAGGGAAACGATAAGGCCACTCGGAAAACGTTTGTCGATGGATGGGTGTGCACGGGTGACCAGATACGGATCGATGAGGACGAGGTACTTTTGTAAGTTGATTCGACGAGTAGGATATGCCCACTCATGCTAGAGTCGATCTGTCCTGTTTGCAGTTTCGAAGACTGCACCAAGACAAACTGCACCATCCATAAACATAACCTGGTTCACATTGTACTGACCTCCGTCCTTACAGGATACGCTCAAAATCTCAGGGATGCAAGTCTCTCCCGTCGCAATCGAGAACACGATCCTGGCGCAGCCCGACAGACTCATTACTGATGTGAGCGTCACGAACGTTTCGGGTGGGCGTACCCCGGACGAACGCATACTGCGCGCGTGGATCGTGTTATCCCCTGCGGGGGCAGCGTTGGGTAAGAAAGAGGTTGTGACACGACTCAACGTATGGGTGCAAGAGCGTTTGGGTCGGTATAAGTGGTTGAGAGGAGGGATTGGGATTGTGGAGACGGTAGGGTTTTCCTCGTTTTTTGGGGGGGATGAGTTGATTGAGCCCTCAGGTAGATTCCCAAATCGCCAACTAGGAAGGTGTTGAGACGGGTGTTAGTCGAGGGGTATGAAAAAGAGGTAAAAGCGAATGCGAAAATGTGAAGCGTCACATGCAAGTTTCTCGTATGTTTTCCTCGATACCCTTGACTAATGCTGGCCATCTTGTTATGTACGACTAAAGTTGTGTGGCTGTCTTTGTTCGGTAGGCCAACACTCACTCTAGGACAGTATAGACCAGAAGACACTAGCCACAGTTTGTAAGAGATAGTATACAAATGAAAATTGGATGTCCGTCCTGTCCGTCCCGTCCGCTTTGTCCTGTCCGTCCTCTCTGTTCCCATCGTCCGGCAAACCATGATCTCGCTGCTGATCGTCTCCCAGGTATCCCTGATCTAACGATAGAGATCATGTTCATGTTTGCCTCGTTGGCAACAGGCCTCAAGGTCATATCATCCGTGAGGTTGTGCCGCCCAAAGTTGACCTAAATCCCATAAAACAAATCTGAGATTTTCGAGGAATTCCGAGGCATTTCGGATAGCCAATTTAAATTCGGGCGGTACGGACAGAACGAACAGGACGGACAGTCATCTCCAATTTTACGGTATATACGTACGAGGCGTTGTGCCGTCACCAACTCTCAATGGGAGTTTGTCTGTTTCAAACGAGGAGTGTGCAATGCTCTGTTACCACTCACCACTATTCGACTGCCAAGCCGTGGCGAAAAAAAACTACGTGCCAGCAGTGTTGAATTAATGGGGGTCGATAAAGTGTGCTCGAATGAGTAATGAAACTAGTTCAGCGGGCAGAAAAGAAAAAGGCATGAGTGACAGAGGTACTACCGCCCAAAACATGTCCTGATTTGGTAATTCCAAGATATTAACATTTTCTGGCCAGCCCTGCTTTTCCCTGTGTACGTACTTAGTGGGCTTGCACATATCACTAATAGGTAGGATACACCCAATAGAACATACTGAACTCACTCCCAATGCATCGGAGGGAGTGCATACTAGCTGTAATGCTCTGTTCCTCATGTACAAGAAAAAGCGAAAATATCAATGGACTTATTATTTAAGGTTCACAGTGCTTGCTGAGCGGCTTCACCCAAGCTTCACCTGATCTGCTGTAACTGAGATGCTCGTACCTTGCTGTAGGAGCCGAACAGTTTCGGAGTGGTAACAGGTCACATATCACCGCTTTCAGGGTTTAAAGCCGTTCGAAGGAACCGAGAAAGGTCCGAATGATAACGGGGTACCAGGAACCGTTCATATACATCTTGGGACCCGAAGTAAGCGCTACCAGTACTACACAGCACGAATTTGGTTGACGAATCTCTCACTTGAACTGTGACTGTCTATAACCAATCCATACTAGGATAGCTAATGATGACGTTCCACGTGTCCGAGTCATTCTCGTTTTCACCTACCTGGATTTTCGCTGGAGTAGCAATTGTTGTCGTACTCGGCGCGTACTGCAGGGGAAGATTTTTTGCCAAACACGCATTCCCACTGCCCCCCCGGACCTCCAAGGCGCTGGTTCTGGGACAGTGCTATGCCATCAAACAAGTTTGTTGTATTCGTGCTTCCTAAGCAAGCTGTTCAATTTCTAGCGCTTCAGTGTGACCCATACAATCACACAGTGGATACAAGAGTATGGTCCGGTCGTCTCTGTATGTCAGGGAAATCAAGTCTCAGTCATCATTGGAAGTGTAGAGGTACGTGATCAGTTGCTGGATATTGTGCTTCACTCACGAGGATGGACGGCTCTCTAGACAGCCAACGATATTATGGAGAAACAAGGGAGTGCTCTCGTTGATCGCCCCCGTGCCATAGCTGCTGATGAAATGTTTTCTCAAAATACACGTCTTGTCCTTATCCGTGCCGGGTCACGGTTTCGTCGGTTTCGCAAAGCGACACAGCTACAGTTACAACCGAAGGCAATCAAAGCGTACCGAGACATACAATCAGAGGACGCGAAACAGCTCGTGTGCGATATTTTGAAGGCACCAGAGAAACACCAGGAACATGTGAAACGGTGAGTTGTTAGTATCACTGTTGTGGTTATTAGTTTTGCCAAACCGCAACAATGTAGATTTTCGAACTCGGTCATCCTGCGCATGACATATGGGAAGTCGACACCGACCGCGAGCACGGATCCTGAGGTAGTAGGGATGAAACTTGTGGTAGACCGTTTTGGAATTGTCATGCAACCCGGTGCTTTTTTGGTTGATCGCATCCCTATTCTGCGGTACGTGCCCTGGTATGGACGTCAGTTGAAGGCCTGGTTTCGTGAGGAGTATGAACTGGTACTAGGGCAGATGGAGCGAGTAAACAATGAGATAGTGACTTGTGTTTCAATTGCGATGTGGGTTTTGTGCGCTCACATCTCTTTCAGGCAAGTGGTATCGCTGGGCCGTCTTTCATGCGTACACTTCTCGAGCAACATGGGCATCAGCTATCGAAAATTGAGATGTCTTTTTTGGGAGGGACGCTTTTTGGTGCTGCTGCTGACAATGTGAATAATTCACGTCTTGGTTGGTGAGCGGGATTAACAGTTCATGTTTAGATCTCTGCGGCCATCACCACTGCTATCCTGGCTGCGGCTTGCCATCCCGAGGCACAAATGCGTGTGCAAGAACAGCTAGATACAGTCGTAGGTAGAGAACGAGGTATGTCTCGCTTTTATGGTTCAATTATGGGATGAGATCAGGATGAGATACTCAATTTCTTATTCACAGCCCCATCTTTTGAAGATGTCCAGCGTCTTACTCAGTTGCACGCATTTATGCATGAATCATTACGCTGGAGGCCTGTCGTCCCGCTCGGTAGATTATGTTCCTCTCGTTGTCAGCTATCCTTAATTGTTAGCACAGGGTTCCCTCATCGTGCCACGAGGGATATAATATGGGTATGTGAAATTGATGTTCTTAAAATCTGGACTGGATATCAGATTGCGGATTAATACTTGTGTGTGTAGGAAGGGTTCCGGATCCCTGCTGGCGCAACAGTCTACGGCTGTCACTGGTGCGATCATTGATTCATCCTCCCTAACTTATCGGTGACTATCATACACTACAGGGCTATTTCTCATGATGCAACTGCTTTTTTCCGACCCCGAAAACTTTGACCCCCAGAGATGGATTGAACCATGTGGGCACATTCGTTCCGATCTCAAGTCTTTCCCATTTGGCTTTGGCAGGCGGTCAGTTGTCTGATCAAATCAGTAGTATTAAACTGACAGGTAAATCAGGGTCTGTCCAGGACAGTATCTAGCAAGTGATTCTGTCTTGATCACCCTTGCGTATTTGTTCTGGGCTTTTCGAATCTTGGAACCTAAAGATGCGCCCATAGATAGGTGGGCATTCGAAGAAAATGTTATTGCGCACCCACAGCCGTTTTCGGTCATGTTTTCCCCTAGGTTGGATGTGGGGCATTTGGAAGAAGCCGTGGGGCAATCCTAGATATGTACATAACCTTTTGGGACTATGTCTTGTCGGAACCGTCCACTATGATCCATTCCGTGCGTACATTCAGGTGTAGCTTGGCCCAGGAAGCATCAATAATGAGCGTGATGCAAATACATGAAAGCAGCCCAATTTCCCTCTTCGACTGGTTAATGAACAACGGATGCGGTATCGACAGCACCACTCTGCGCCCCGAGTGCCTGCTTTGTGCACCTTTGTCGATCGGCCTGCAATTTCTGCTTACTCTGCGTTCAAGACGGAACTGATGAGTCGATACAATTGGTAATACTGTGACCCCCGTCGAATGAACACAGCACTACTGAGCGTTGTCTCATACTACAACAATTGCGCCACTCACATGCAGTCCCCTGCTAGCAGAAGACAATTGGCGTCAGTGTTGTCTCAATGCCGCCGAAGATATATCGGCATCCACCCAATCCTGTGAAGTCTCCTAATGGGGCTTGTGAGACAGTTCTGGGCACCATCACAAGACATACCGTGACTGTCTTAGTGCATTGACTTCCTTGAGGTATCAAGATCATCCGGCAAATGAATGAGCACCAAGTGCAAGGGCAGGCAGCCTTGGACACTCACGGAATGGTGAGCACCATGTCTTTTCAGAGGGAAAGACCATCCAGGCCCACGCGGGCCTACTGGGGAGCGAATTGTGATCATTGTTGAAGATGAATGACCGCGGAGTTTTAAAAGCAAAGCTTCGTTACCTCTTTGGTCTTTCACGTTGAGCAGCTTTAGAAGCGAGTGAAGCACACTCTTGCCCTTTTCTCTGTTATCAGGTGCACGACTTACTTGCGGATAGCCCGGAAGGTTTCAACTACGCTGTGCCCCTCTGTCGAATGGCACGACGGATTTAATAGCGAAATCATCCGGGACGAGCTGTTGTCCTTGAGGCAAGAATGCATGCTGTCACTACAAGTCTGGGCCTCTGGCAATCTGCTAGTCAGCGTGTACTAACTCGTTCAGTGTCTTCTGTGGTAATAATGAAGGGCTAGGTGAGCCCATGCCGACCGTATTGAAATGCACGTTTCATGTGTTAGTAGGAATCACCTACATGGGCAAACTGTAGTTCCGTGGCACCTCGTGGTACACTTACTGCGAGTTTTACTGTCGTATGGGGTGGATTCCCCAAAATGAAAGTGTTACTTTCGGAGCTATATGTCATGGGGTTGTTCATTGACTTCATACCTCTCCTGTCGGCTCTTGAGGTACTGCTAATCAAGAGGTCGCCCAATTCTGCTAGTCGTCTACTCCATTGCCCTCAGCGACATAAAAAGGTGTTGGTTTGTGCCCACTTTCCTCAGTACTTTCACTTTTATCACCCGAAGGAAGCAATGTCGTGTTACTCAAAGTCTCTCCTGTTGAGCGCACTGTTAGCATTGTCCACTCTTGTCTCTGGGTTGGGCACATCCTGCTCAGCGCCGTTGGGTAGTGGAACAGCGGCTCCAAGTGATCCGTATTGGCTTCAGACTGTCAAGCATCAAGGAACTTCAGCCT
Organism: Suillus subalutaceus; assembly: GCF_016647625.1. NCBI lineage: Eukaryota > Fungi > Basidiomycota > Agaricomycetes > Boletales > Suillaceae > Suillus > Suillus subalutaceus. The sequence continues at coordinate 190,078 of NW_024540301.1, forward strand.
TCAACTCGGACCCGAGTTCTTACCAGGTTTTCAGGAATGTCAAGGATTTTGGGGCCAAGGGCGATGGTATCACCGACGATACTACTGCTATCAAGCATGTCATTTTTCTTCACCCCAAGCATTAACTTACTCAGATTTCAGTTCGGCCATGTCCTCCGGTGGACGTTGCGGCGGTGGATCTTGTAATTCTTCCACGTCAGTGCAGAGCGTCACTGATTCTCTCCGAATACCTTAACCGGTTGTGGCATTTAGCGTTACTCCGGCCATCGTGTATTTCCCTGCAGGGTATGTTTGTTTGTTCATATCACGAGATTGCCTGCTGACTATTGGACAGGACTTACCTCGTCTCCTCAGCGATTGACACGTACTATTACACTCAGATGATCGGAGATGCAAAGAAACCTCCAACCCTCCTTGCCAGCTCGTCTTTCAATGGATTTGCAGTCATCGGTACCTGATCCGTCATTTTCAATGTGGACGCCGCCTTACATAAATTCTACCCAGATGCCGATCCTTACATTCCCAATGGCTGGGGCGCTCAATGGTTCTCTAACCAGAACAATTTGTGCGCCATTTTTTCTGCGCACGGTGCACCATAGCTCATGGACGTCCAGTTACCGTTCCATTCGCAACTTGATAATCGACCTTAGGCAAATCCCTGCATCAACTTCTGCAATTGGTTTGCACTGGCAGGTTTCGCAAGCCACTTCGCTCATCAATATCGTGGTCGAGATGTCCACCGCTTCCAATAACAATCACCATGGCATGTTCATGGAGAATGGGAGGTAAGAAGCTCGCCTTTTTATCTTGAATCTTTATTCTCAACATATAGTCACCAGTGGTGGTTTTATGGGAGGTGAGCACATTTTGTCTTGATACGAGAATAAGAACATTAAATTTACGCATCAGACATCATATTCAACGGAGGTAAATCCCTGTAATTGCTTTGTTATTTCTTTTGTGACGTTTCGTCAGGAAAGTACGGGATTCAAGTCGGTAACCAGCAGTTTACGGTTCGTAATCTAACCGTCAACAATGCCGCTACTGGTTTGCCCTCTCGCTTATCAATATGTCATAATACACTAAATATTCATATCGATCGGCAGCTGTCTCTGGCATCTGGAATTGGGGGTAATAATCAGCTTATTGTAATTTATGCAGTTCTCACACTCTTCCAGGATTCACATTTCAAGGAGTCACGATCAACAATTGTCAAGTATGCGTTGAACTTGTAAACATTACCGAAGTGAATTGACAGATAACAGGTCGGCTTTGATTTGGCGACCGGTGGAACGACAACAAGCAACCAGGTTCGCCTTCTCAACTGTTTGAATTTGCAAGTAACTGAATACTGTCTAGACCGTCGGTTCTGAGGCTATCATCGATGCAGTTATAACTAATACCCCCATTTTCGTTCGCTCTTCGGTAGCGAGCAATGGTCAACTGGCCGGCTCTCTCGTTCTCAACAACATCAAGCTGAGCAATGTTCCCACCGCAGTTGGTGTTGCAGGCGGAACCACAGTCCTTGCTGGTGGTACGACGACAATCGCTTCGTGGGGTCAAGGAAATGTGTATTCCGGAACTGGTGGGTCCAAGAATTTCGTACAAGGAAACATTGTCTCTGCGAACAAGCCCTCCGTACTTTTGGATAGCGCTGGTCGAATCTTCGGAAAGGCTCATCCTCAGTACGCGAGCTATGCTGCCAGTCAATTCATCAGCATCAAGAGCCAGGGTGCAAAAGGCGATGGCCACACAGATGACACTGCCGCTATTCAAAACGTCCTTGATGAGGTGCGTTTGTTACCTTGCCCTGCTGAAATCAAGTTGACAACTCTTGTCAGTACGCTGGATGCAAGATTATCTTCTTCGATGCCGGAACGTATTATGTGACCGATACCATCACCATCCCTGCCGGAGCTCAGATTATCGGTGAAGCCTGGTCAGTCATCATGGCTGGTGGGAGTGCTTTCAGCGATCAGAAGAACCCTCGTGCGGTTATTCAAGCAGGCGCTGCGAATTCTCAAGGTGTCCTGGAGATAAGTGATATGGTTTTTACCACTGCAGGCCCTAGTACGCGTGGAAAGAGTCTATTTTATTCTGAAGCTGATCTCTCATAGCTCCCGGTGCCATAATGATCGAATGGAACGTGCACGATCCATCTGGTCAGCAAGCGGCTGCAGGAATGTGGGACAGCCATATTAGGTTGGTTTTGATTCTCTCTTGGATTTGGGATGCGTTAACGACGATGGTACAGGTTGGGTGGAGGTAAATCTTTCGAGATTTGGCGATGGAGAAGCGTTCTGATTCTTCCTTGTTAGCTGCCGGAACGAACATGCAGTATTCGCAATGTCCCTCAGGCTCTGTCAATACAGCCTGTCAGGCTACTTTCCTTGGGATATATTTGACTTCTGGATCGAGTGCATACCTTGAAGTATGTGGATTAGAAGCTCCCAAAACTTCTAATTTGATATTGTCGCATAGGGCACATGGGTTTGGACCGCCGACCACGATCTTGATACTCCCGGCTCTTCTGATATCTCGATCTTTACTGGTCGCGGGATTCTTTCCGAGTCTCAGGGCCCGGTATGGCTTATAGGCACATGTGAGTGACCTTTGTGACTCTCGTAACCTCGCTCTGACAACTTGACCTAGCTTGTGAGTGATCACCAGACTGGGACATTGTCACAATACTCATCAAACTAGCTGAACACGCTGCGCTGTACCAGTATAGCCTGGTGAACGCTCAGAACCACTATATTGGCTTTGCCCAGACTGAAACGGTATGGACTGATCTTCATATCAGGTTCATTCCATCTAATACCGCCCAAGCCTTACTACCAACCCTCTCCGGCTGCGCCGGCACCTTACAGCACTGCCTCATCCTACAACGACCCTACCTTTTCGAGTTCGATCAACATGGCCTGGGGAATGTACATCCAGTCTTCAAACAACATCATCATATTTGGTATTCACTCTAACTTCGCTGCTCTTGCACGCCATTGATGATCACACGTTCAGGAGCGGGCTTCTATAGCTTTTTCCAAGTGAGTGGACTGCGCTATCCGTTCTTTCACTACTTATCCGAATCAATTATTTATTCAGAATTATAGCCAAACCTGTTTGACCACTAACACTTGCCAAGCACAAATCTTCAACATCGATTCTGCGTCGAACGTCATTGCATACAGTGTGTCAACCATAGCTACTACTTACCAGCTCAGCGTATCACAGAATGGGGTCATCCGCTCCAGTGATAATGCCGACGGGTTCCAAGAGACTTTCACGGCCTGGAGCAAGTAGGAAGGTCCAATTGAAGCCTGCAGTACTAAAATACACTACGAGAAATCTGTGGTTCCAGTAATACAAAGTCCTGTGCGAGAGAATACGAATTCATAAGTACAAATCCCCATGGACGGTGGACATCATAAAGTAAGGTAAACAAGATCCGGGAAACCGTCACAACGGACCTAGTTGAGAGTAAGAATTTGCATGCGCTCCTCTCGTGTGGCATAGAATAGCAAATACGGGAATCCTTCAGCTTTTCGTTTAGCAGCTGCTTCACGGATTTGCTGAGCATACGCCATGTGAACAGTAGGCATGGACGCTGTAATCCCCTTCCAGGTCTCTTCATCGGTGATCCAGGAGGCATTCTTCATCAGCGTATCAAAGACCGCGTTCGGAACATCAACAGCAAGCATTGGCAACCCATTTTGCACTGCCGTTTTAAGGTGCCCGGTCCTTTCGTACGCTAAACATACGTCAGTCGAATTTAAATTACATCTGTGGTTGGCGTTACCTCGATCAAGAAGCATTTGTTTGACATGCTTTTTCTGTTTCTTTGCATCGACAGGTAGAATGAGCTGTACCTCAGGGGCAGATGCATCCTTGGATGGCACAGGAACCGCAAGAGTATCAGGGTAGGCGGATGAGCCTGAGGTAGCCAAATCTACCCGTTTCTGCTCAGCAATCTGGTGTTGAAGCCAGCCGACGAGATCTTGGCGTGAAACTGCCCTTCGATCAGCCCCGAAAGGTGGAAATTTTCAGAAAATCCAAACCTTCATAAACTGTGCCCTTCAAGATGCTTTTCACCTTGAAAGCGGCCTGCTCGCGACGCACGGTGCGGGGTCGAGGATAAATGGCAAATCTGATGCCGGACGTCAGCGTGGATGATTTAGGTAATTCTGAATTTGGACGTACAGTATTCCCTCGCGTGTGCATAGGTCGACGTGACTCTCGTGTTCAAATTCCACGAGGTTAGCATCATACATGATATCGGCGCTGATGTTGTTTTGCCACAGTAAGGAAGCAACTTCCAAACGGTCCTGCAAGTAGCCTGCTTGATATGAAAGGACGTAAACGTCGCATCTCCGAGGGCTCCAAAAACCGAATGACCGCTGTTCCTTAACGAGTGCTTTGACGGAGGTGCTCTGGAAGGCCGCTAGGACCATCGCGATCTTCTCAAGAGCGATTTGCATGGCGAATGCACAGATAGGATCCGACCTAGGTTTCGGATTGGAATACTGGGCGATGAGATTGTCGTATCTATTATAAATGTCAAGCAACATAATATTCAACCTTGGATGTCATACCGTCCAGCTGCAGCGAGAACGTCCAGCCGCCTAGCTCGTCTGACTACTTCGATACGCACTCCTTCCTTGAAATGCATGTGATGAGCGCCCCACATTAAGGGATGGAAGAAAACGGGGGCAGAGAAGCCCGCAGATGTGGCAAACTGGATCGTTTGCTTGATTTCCTCCACGGCGGGCTTCATGACCGTGACAAGGGTGGGCGAAACCTTCTCAAGTTTGGATAGGAGAGTGTCGATGTCCTCATCTATTCCTGCAATTAGCTTATGCACATAGACGCCTGTCCTTAAATCACCTATTTCAGCAAGGACCTCTAATTCATCCGTCGTACTCCTCAAGAGGCCTTTCTTCAACAGAGATACTCGCTTTTGTGGAGCAGTAGACTTCGACTGATTAATGATTTCTATCACAAAAGAACGGAGCTCTTCCGGAATACGATTCAAAGCAAGATCGGCGACTAGTTTATGTCAGTGAAAGTCGGGAAAACAAAAAAAGCTTCATACTCTTAGAATGAGAGATATGGATCTCGTAGTTCTGAGCAAGGTTTGGGAAACTGTTCAAGCAATTGCTCAGAAGAATGAGGAACTCGGCACCAGCTGCCATCAGCCCATGCTTGGTATCGGGAGTGATGACATCAAGAACCGCTGCTTTCGTAGCCTTTGGATGTCCTGGGGCGGAGCTGTGGATAGTCGAACAATCATTACAAATACGTTTGAACGAAGCTTAGAGGGACTCACTTTGGCCGATAAATATTCGTGATATGGAATCGCTTGATTCTTCGCAGCCCGGCTCGTGCAGCCAACCGGGCGAAAGGTACTAACGCGTTGTTTGGTAAGCAAACCATTTCTCCATGACGATCAATGAGAGTAGCGTGGTTCTGGCACTCTTCAGGATTGAACGACGGTATCAAAAGCGGAGGTTCCATGTCAACTGCACCATGAAGTCGAAAGATGGCTGCGATTCGGTCCTCAACGATGTCGTTCAGGTACGCGTGCTCGGGAATTTCAGCTTCGATGTCGTACAAGTAGCTTCGAGCCTGATTCACAGGCTGGTTGAACAAGGCAGACAATACGCCCTGGTGGTACGGAGAGTCCGGTTTAGCTGCCGCTTGCGCATAAGCGTCATCGATCTTTGTATGGATATGTACATACTCATCATTCGCAGAGCTCCTTTGAAATATTCATCCTCTACTCTAGGAGGGAGAAGAGGGCTCTGTGAGAGTTCCAGTGCATTTGGACGCACGGCAGGGTCATGGCGAAGGAGTGCAGCAATAACTACAATGAATCAGCACATTAAAATGCTGTCAGTCGATCTGAACCAACTTTGTTTCTGGCTAGAGCGGTGAGGGTTCCAATCTCGAGGGAAGTATACCTCGGGCTTCCTTAGGTCTTCGAGCACAGCTATACGCTCCGCGCCCGTGGAAAAAGAAAAGTTCATCTCGAAGAAAACAATCTAAGAAGTATGAGGCTATGTTCGGCGGATTCTGAAAGCTTGCTCACCCCCAAACTATACATGTCGGCTTTATTGTGATTGCGGGGTCCTCGTTTCCTAGACTGGACTTCGGGAGCGATGTACAACTTCGTTCCAACCTCTGCTCAGCGTCAGTGATAATCGTTGTTGAGCGATTTGTGACAAACCGAGCGTCAGTTCTGAGTCTGAATGGACGACAGACGGTGATAGATCTGAGGGGTCAACAGCAGCTAAACTCGAGGTGGCCAAACCAAAGTCTCCGACTGGTCATGAGGTTAAATCCAGCACTCAAGAGTACATCTCAAGTACTTGCCTTTGCAGTCCCCCTTCCCATCTGAGTGAAGGGTAAGCGTATTGGAACACATAGGTAAGAGTAGTTCATACCAATGAAGATGTTCGTGAGCTTGATATCTCGGTGAAGCTGGTGTGACGTGAGAAAAGACAGACAGTCAAGCGAGATTTCACATACAATACCCATGCTACCCATGTGCACCAAGGCATCGAGGATTTGATAAAACAACCGCCAAGCCTCCTCTTCAGACAAACCCTCTGCCACTCGCTGGACGATAATCATTCAATCGATTCATGTACAATATGAGTAACGAACGTCGTACCTCTTTCAGAGTCTGACGCTCAACAAATTCCTGAGTGAAGAAGTGAATTCAGTAAAGACGCTCATGGTGTACAGATCTGACCATCTGTATGTACAACGTTCGAGGTTGGATAGGATCCTTCGGAGTGTCTTCGTCTGTAGTGTACTCCGAGGAAAAGAGATTGCCAAAATCTTCATCGCTGTCATCGTCCTCTTCGTCTTCTTCTTGGTTATCACTCTTGATCTCGGGCCGTGTGAAATGAATGCTCGGAAAAGACGTCTTATTGGACCCATAATCGTCCAGGTCCTCCAATTTTACCTTGAATGGATCAGACGTCTCGCGCTCGTACGATTTGGGCACGGATGTCATGCCACCCTCAGTCCCAGAATCAGATCCAGTGTCAGAGTTTGAAGACATTATGCTTGAATTTGACTCATTGAATTCGACCCACGTCGTGTAATATCGGACGATGAAACGATGCGACAGCCGACTTAAAGCGTTCACTTCGCGGAACAGCTTGTTGTCGTCCTTGTCTGATCGTAAACGAATCTTTTTGACTATACATCGGCGCAAGGTCTGTTAGATATCCGTTTCTTGAATTTTAAACCACATACCTGCATAGATGCGATTATCAATCTTGTTTCGAGCTTTGACCACAGATCCAAAGGCACCCCTGCCCTAGATACTGGTGTGAGCGAGGGAACAAAGTATTATATACGTTAGAATACCAAGAGTTCGAGCTCCTCCCAATCCTCCTTCCAGCGACTGGCTGGAGCAGTGCGCTGAGGAATTCGGAAGTAGTCATTCTCAGGAGAGCCAAAGTATCCATTGGGTTTCGGACTCCTGAGATCTGGAGAAATGGGTGAGAGAAAGACATGGAAGTAAACTATCAATGTTACCGGTGTTGATGAATGGAATTGTTGTGGGGATTCCGATTCGTCGTGGGGATTGAAGAGGCACTGCCGATGCCAGTTCAGCTAAAAGGCTCAAGCAGGAAACTTTCTTCGCGTGCATCAACATATTCAGTGCACATGTTCGGAGAGTAGGAGAAAGAGCCGCTGAAAAGCAAAATAAGCTCCAGCATAACAAAGTGTGATAGAACTTAGATTACCGGCTTGCACGGCCTCATTAGGATCACTAAACTGTCTCATGACGTCTCGTCCATCGACCATTTGCATGAAAATCACTCCAACACTGTGTATATCGCGTCCTCGAGTGTATGATAGAACAGACTCAAGGACATCTTTGGATAACCTGCAATGGTCGTTCAGATGATGAGGAGCCCTGATGTGTCATCCCCACACCACTTACCAAGGTGTTGGACGTATATACTCTTCCTCGTTCACGTTTGATATGCCGTTGCCAAACGGATTAGACTTATGGTAGTCCTTCAAGCGTGCATGATAACCAACTTTTCCTAACCTGACCATCTTGGTGTGGGTTCTGTTCTCTCTCGTAGCAAGATAGATGCAAGAAATGTCAAGACCTAGAACGATATAAGTTATTGTACAGGTCAAGACTCAGGTCGTACCTCTGTGAATTATGTCGGCCGAATGGACCGCGTTCAGGGCAGACAGAATCTGACCAAGATATTCCTAGAAGAGTCAAAGTATCTCAATGCTACGATAATGTTCAAGAGACTCCACGACGAACTGATGCTCGATCTTCTCGAAGACGTTCACAATCCTCAAGAACGTCTTGCAATGTTAACGCAGGTCTTTGTTCGGAGAGAATGGTCATGCGCGGTGGAGCGCCAGAGTAAGGAAAGTTCAGTTTGACAGCAAGAGTGCTTAGAAGGTTCGGGTGCTGAATATTGATGAGTTTCTGAATCTCGGCTTCTGCTGCGTGTAATTTTTTCTTCCCTAGAGGCGGTCAGTCAGGTACCTTAGGATGAGGCGCATTGATCTGACCTTGAGTAGTCGTGTAGTAGTCCGAATTAAAGTTGATGGTGTGGACCTCGAGCGGTAGTGTTGCGTTTACGTCGTCACACAACGGATCTGCAAGGTATGTGATACCAAGACACTCTTCCTCGACGAGGTAAGTACTCTAGAGGACACAAATGTAAAACTAAACTGACCTTTTCGCGGATGAAACATCTTGACGACATTGAAACGTACTCCCCTGAATTCGATTTCACTGGGAAAGGACTCTGTGAGGGTGTCTCCCGAGGAGGGAACTTCAGTAGCATCAGACTGTGCCCTTCGCCGAGCTGCCTTATACTGCATCTCCTTGGCAAGAATATGCCTCTGCGCATCAGCCTGAATCTGTTCCTGAAGTTCTTCGGCACGTTGAGCTGCTAACTCAAACTCCTTTTCGGCCTCTTCCTCCTCTCGTCGCTTTCGTTCCTAATTCAGATATCAATACATTTCAGTAAGATAATAATGGGGAGCATACCTTCTCTTCTTCCAAAGCACGCTTCGTCATCTCAGTGGCAAGAGAGCCGGAGGATTCAATGGCAGGATGGACGTGATCAGCTAGCCACTCCTGAGCCGACGTAATGATCTAGTCGCGATAAAACACATCGTGAGAGGCACGAAGATAACTTGAAAAGTGGATATATGCGCACCTGGAAGACCATTTCAGATCCCCGAAGCATCTGAGCCTCAGAATGAATGGCTTTCTGAAGAGTTATCTCATGATCATGGTTAATACCGCGAGGTTTCTGTATAGTGAACACGGGGGTTGCAAGTGTGGGATATGTTTTAGGTAGTCTAACAAGACAGTTATTAGGAAAGAGGAATATATGAGCATCAGGGTTTTCTGACCTGGTATGCAAGTGAAAGTAGACCTTGGAGGCATGGATCGGATCGGGGTGGGTGACTTTGATGATGAATTCGGGCAATCTGGTGGCTCCCTAGACATGGATATACACATTTGCGTACTAATTCAAGAAAACGAGTAGACGGACCTTCCAAGCCTTGGGCGGCGGTGGCTCGAAGAAGTCTGTATCATAAATGGATTTCAATGCGGTGATTTCGAGTTGTTGGAGTTCTTCAGTTGTTTCCATTGTGAATGTGGATTAAAGGCAAAACAGAAGAACGCGTTGCGCGTGGGCAATGCTAGATGTGTATGAGGGTCCTGTGGACCTCAGCACCTCAAGCAATCATGGCCAAAACTCAGGAAAGGCGTGGTGATCTAAAAACAGATACTGATTGATGTAATATGGCCCATGGTCGACTCATGTAGAGTCACTTATAGCTGTTTGGCTCTGTCTGTCAACGGCTTCTAATCCTAATAGGTGTCAACAAACATCTATCTGCACAATCAGAGTGTTTTAAAATCAATGCGACCCTCTTGTAACTTGACATTTTGACGGCCGCTTTAAACCGGTAGCACATTCAAATATAGGTGTTCCGCCGACATTAGAATTTGAGAAGGCCGCACGAACATGCAACGAGGGGAAGCATGCACTAGAAACGTTCATTATCACATTTATTTATACATTTGCGGGTATGACGGTATAATCCGTCTAAAGTTCTTCGTATAAAACGTATCACCATCCCCTCGCTTCGTAGTCCGCTAGCGTGTCCTTCGTCGTCTCTGCGATAGTTCGGTACTTGACCCCCAGGATTCGTGCAGCCTTGGCGGTGTCGTAGTTAAGAAGGTGTACCGTGGAGGGGTGTCCAGTACCAGCACCAGGGTTACCCTTCGGCAGGCCACCTGTTGCAAGTTTCGGTGGCGGCGAGATTGTATTAGCAGCGTCAACTATGAGATATCATGTGAGTGATGGAGCAGCGGCACAACAGAGTGCACTTACTGAAATCTTGCCATTTCCAAAGTCCTGGAAGAAAGATAAGTGCCTGATCATTGCTGGATGGAAGGAGCTACCGTACCTGCACTGACGATAATTCGTTCGCCACCTGCAGCTTCCTTCTCGAGCGAGATGACATGCGCTTCGGCAAGGTCACGCACGTCGATCCAGGCTGTACCGACGGAAGCAAGAAACTCGTTTGTTGCTCCGTTCGAGTTTGGATGGGCGACATAGTTGTAGAACATGTTCGCGGACGTACCCAATCCCGATGGTGCTGTGGCCGCATTGATAGCGGGCTATCATGAAAGAAGTAGATTTAAATAGGGGAAACCCAGTAAGAAGCACGTTTCCAACATACCCCAAAGACCTATCATTGAGAAATGGGTGAGTTCGTCCCAGTTAAAGTTCCTGACATCGAGAAAAAACTCACATAAGATGGATTAAGAACAGTGAGATCCCAGCCAATACTGGCTTTGTGTGTGTTCCAGAACTCCCAAGCCGCTGTAAGAATATGAAAATCGTCGGTCCACGATGAGCATGTTTGATATCACGTACCTTTCTCAGCAAGAGTCTTTGAAGCACGATACTTCATCACATTAGGCGCCTCGCGACCTTTTTCCTTCACACTTTCCAGACATTGCTCGTTCCAGTCCAGTTCGGAGAAAACAGATGGCGTTGGCGAATCACGCAGAATCGCGGCTGCCGATGAAGTAACCACGACACGCTTGACAGATTGGCTGAAAGGATATCGATTAACAGCGCACATCTTCAGACAACGACGAAGCACCTACCCATACTTGACAGCACTCTTCAGAATCCCAACAGTGCCATTGACTGCGGGAATGATAAGTTCTAAGAACAGATGAATAAAAATCAGGGTGATCAATTCGTGTCAATGTACCATTCGGGTCGTCCGCGTTCATGTGAAAAGGGGAGGCTGTGTGCTCGATGGCATCAACACCTTTAACCGCCTCATCAAAGGCTCCTTCCTATTTCAAATACATCAATAAGGTCCCGCGCGATCACTTTCTTGTCTATGCGCACCTTTGTGATATCTTCGACGACGATCACTTCATGCTTATCACCATACGAGCTGAACAGTTGCCTGAGGTGTACTGCTTTGTCTTCAGACCGGACTGTTCCACGGACAGAGTACCCCTTCTCGAGAAGGGTGCGCACGACCCAAATCGCGATATAGCCATTCGCGCCAGAGACGAGGACCTTGCATGGAGGTTGTACAGCTGGCATGATGAAGTGTTTGGGGGAGGGGAAAAGATAAGCTTGCTTATATCTGCACTGTCCTTATTAATACCTGGCGGAATGTAAGCTCGTTGCTTACCTGAGTTCCCATAATCAACATAAATACTGTCCGAGATAATCAAGCTTAAGCTTTGATTATCATTGCCTTTTGGCCTAACGGTCTGGGCGTAACTGTTAAGGGACGACAGTCTTAACTACTTACACGGAAGTGGTGTTCCTGGATTATCGATACACCTTACATGTGACGCTGTAAGCTTGATGCTTACTACATCTGACGCAGCAGATGACGCAACCTATGACGATGACTTCTTTCAAGTTGTCGACATCGTTGATTGGACACCTTCCACGATACAGCTTTGTAAGGGCGCCGTACTTGGTTCTGACGAGACAAGGAGAAAAACAAACTCGAAGGCTATGAAGAGAGAAAGGTTAGGAATGGAATGGGTCTCGAGTTTGGTTGACGTTGATTGATCTATTCTGTTGAGAATGAGGTTTGTTAGTACAAAAACAGGAGTATAGTTGGGAGAGAAATGAGCGATCGCATGTGGAGCTCAGAAGACACGCGTTCAACGGAAAAGGTGGGGTACAATTGCAAAGCAGAGACACAGAGATAAGCGACAAAACAGCGCACGCAAATAGGAGACTAGTGCTCCGATTCCATTCTCGAAATTGCACGGCATTATGGCTATTTGCACATGTGTACGCTTTTGTTTGTTGCTCTTTGGTGCTAATTGGTGCTCTCAATCCATCCATTATTTCGACCGTTGCAGCAGCTTTTACTCACTCTCTGGCGAACTATGTACATCTTATCGACAGCGAAGCCAATGATCAACAACCGCCTCACAAGAAGCCTGAGACTGAGACTGTGTCGGAGGCAACTAGTTACAAGGGCGAACAGGTTACGTCGTGTCGATTGACTTTATTGTATTTGTATCGGTGTTTCGGACGCGGACATATTCTTGTTGGTGATATTTGTATTATTATTGCTGGTGGTATTCCGTAGGGCGTTAACGTGTTCTTGAGTGAGCGTTGCATTTGTATCATTATTCACGCTTTATTTTGTACTTTATTGGTAAATGGAACGCGTGATTGTGCAGGAACGCGTGATGATTGCACAGGAACGCGTGATTGCACAGCTTGATGTCAGGTGACTGACAGATTATCCCAACAGCATGACCTTGCTCAAGGTAACTACCGAGCGCGCGCGGGTGTATGTAGAGCTCGGGTGTGGCACGCATATGGGGTGGGATTCGAATACTGCTATAGCTGCTCGTCTCAGCAAAACCTTTTAGCTTTCCCATTGCATGTGCTTCACATGTACTAAGTACTGATTATGTAGAAACGTTCATTCTCACATTTATTCATCCGTTTGCGGCTATGACGGTACATTCCATCTAAAGTTCTTAGTATAAAATGAATTACCATCCCTTGGCTTCATAGTCTGCCAGCGTGTCCTTCGTCATCTCTGCGAGAGTTCGGTACTTGAGCCCCAGGATTCGTGCAGCCTTCGTGGTGTCGTAGTTAAGAACGTGTACCGTGGAGGGGTGTCCAGTACCAGCACCGGGGTTACCCTTCGGCAGACCACCCGTTGCGAGTTTCGGTGGCGGCGAGATTGTATTAGCAGCGTCAACTACGAGATATTATGTGAGTGATAGAGCAACGGCACATCGGAGTACACTTACTGAAATCCTGCCATTTCCAAAGTCCTGGGGAAAAGGTAAGTGTCTGATCATTGCTGGATGGGTGGAGCTACCGTACCTGCACTAATGATAATTCGTTCGCCACCTGCAGCTTCCTTCTCGAGCGAGATGACATGTGCTTCGGCAAGGTCACGCACGTCGATCCAGGTTGTACCGACGGAAGCAAGAAACTCGTTTGTTGCTCCGTTGGAGGTTGGATGGGCGACATGGTTGTAGAATAAGTTAGCAGACGTGCCCAATCCCGATGGTGCTGTGGCCGCATTGATAGCGGGCTATTATGGAAGTAGATTTAAACAGGGGAAACCCAATGAGAAGCACGTTTCTGACATACCCCGAAGACCTATCATTGAGAAAATGGGTGAGTTCGCCCCAGTTAAAATTCCCGAGATCGAAAAAAAACTCACATAAGGTGGATTAAGAACAGTGAGATCCCAGCCAATACTGGCTTTGTGTGTGTTCCAGAACTCCCAAGCAGCTGTAAGAAAATAAGAATCGCCGGTTCACGATGAGCATGTTTGATACCGCGTACCTTTCTCAGCAAGAGTCTTTGAAGCACGATACTTCATCATATTAGGTGCTTCACGACCTTTTTCCTTCAAAATTTCCAGACATTGCTCGTTCCAGTCCAGTTCGGAGAAAACAGATGGCGTTGGCGAATCACGCAGAATCGCAGCTCCCGATGAAGTAACCACGACACGCTTGACGGATTGGCTGACGCGATATCAATTAACAGCGCACGCTTTCAGACGACGACGAAGCACCTACCCATACTTGAGGGCACTCTTCAGAATCCCAACAGTGCCATTGACTGCAGGAATGATAAGTTCTAAGAACAGGTGAATAAAAAATCAGGGTGATTAATTCGTGTCAATGTACCATTCGGGTCGTCCGCGTTCATGTGAAAAGGGGAGGCTGTGTGCTCGATGGCATCAACACCTTTAACCGCCTCATCAAAGGCTCCTTCCTATTTCAAATACATCAATAAGGTCCCGCGCGATCACTTTCTTGTCTATGCGCACCTTTGTGATATCTTCAACGACGACCACCTCGTGCTTATCACCATACGAGCTGAACATTTGCCTCAGATGTACTGCTTTGTCTTCAGACCGGACTGTTCCACGGACAGAGTATCCCTTCTCGAGAAGGGTGCGCACGACCCAAATCGCGATATAGCCATTCGCGCCAGAGACGAGGACCTTGCAGGGAGGTTGTACAGCTGGCATGATGAAGTGTTTGGGGGAGGGGAAAAGATAAGCTTGCTTATATCTGCACTGTCCTTATTAATACCTGGCGGAAGTGGAGTTCCTGGATTATCGATACACCTTACATGTGATGATGTGACACTTGATCAGAGTTCTGCCTTCATTGACGATGGCTCCCGGCTGGCCGCGGCCCGCACTCTGAGTGCACGGATGAGTCACAGTTCCCTCTCAGCACATACAGCCCCGTCTCAGAATCGATCAACTAGCTTGCCTCGTAGATGATGTAGATGGGTTCAAGTCAATTGGTCTAACACTTGACCGTGGCGTACAGTGATGAACTTGGTGACCGTGACATATCACATTCGGCCGCCAGAACGGGCCGAGCCAGCTCAACATATTTGTAGGTACGTTGCCTCCATGCGGAAGGTCGAGGTGGACTGACAACTTCTCCCCAGGATTGCTAAACGCTCAACCTGTATTCGGAGATGAGTTGTACCAATCATACTGCTCTCATTTCTCCGATAGTTCTGGTTTACGTGTATTGCTTGATGAGGCTGTGAAAACCCTTGTCTGGACTGCGAGATAGTGAGTAATCGAGTGGTCATAGTTTGTTCATCCTTATTGATTTCATTTAGTTTACGCCCCCGTCTTGTTGGAAAGGTTCATGCATGTTCCAAGAACAGACATGGGGTATTGGAAAGCCGGAGTTCAGATTACGTTCGTCACGATTATTATATCATCTCCCCTGAGTGTTCAAGACGTGCCGCATCAGCTGTTATGTTCCCCGGA
The DNA here is from genome assembly GCF_016647625.1 of Suillus subalutaceus. Classification (NCBI taxonomy): domain Eukaryota; kingdom Fungi; phylum Basidiomycota; class Agaricomycetes; order Boletales; family Suillaceae; genus Suillus; species Suillus subalutaceus. The sequence continues at coordinate 205,429 of NW_024540301.1, forward strand.
TTTCTAACTACTTCCAAGAGGGGGCTTGATCGCAGGTCGGAGTGCCCAAGCCTACACTCATTGGGCAGTTCCGAATATCGTTAGCTTCATTTTGTCGGTGCTGTTCCTCTAATGACACTTTTGACAGGGCGTCGTTCTCATGGGAGCAGGCATTGCCTTAAATTTCCAGTGCATACAGCTTGACATCGTCGATTGCTTTCCGCTTCATGCCACTTCTGGTACTTTTTCTGCATTTGATCACACCTATCTAACGCCTTTTGTGATCAGTTATGGCCGCCATTTGTCTCCTGCGGTTGTTAGCTGGTTTTGGATTTCCGTTATTTGCTCCAGCGATGTACAGCACACTGAGGTTCTGGAAGGGCGATACCATTTTTGCAGTCGCAGCACTTCTTATGGGCTGTTCTGCGTACGTTTCCGTTCTTGTTCCTTCTCTTGTCACCCCTGCAATTCATTGTACCTGCAATCCCTGGATATTTCGGCGTTATGGGGAGCGGATCCGGAACAGTACCTAGATGGGTGCAGCTGCACGATAACCAGATAAACGTTTCGTACGTCAATTGTGTATATCACATTTCCCCAGTTCCAGAACTATGCCATACCATACGATTACAGTGTCTTGAAATATACCAAACTATTGTGTAGATCGTGATTTAAACCAAAGTAGTTCACAATACTGCATGGACCATCCCTAGTTCAAAATGAGGCTACATGTCATAGAACGTACATAATTAGTGATTGAGGTTAAGTCAGAAATTACAGATATCATAGGATAGGGTACAATCGAACACGTGTATAATGCCAAACCAAAATTCAAACATCGGTGCGCCTCTCCAGTTTTTTTTGCGGAATTCTCTTCCTAGGCTATCGCGGTGCTCGGGTCCTCTTCCCCTCGCCCCTGAACTGGGCGGTCTACGGCCGCTTATTCATGACATCCACCAGCGATGAAAAGGCAGGGACCGAGAAGCGGTGTGCCTTTGTGCCGGACGCGCGACGGGCAAGCAAGGATATACTCCGCACGATGCTCTTCCTCTTCGACGTCTTTTCCACATTAGGAACGTCCCCTATGAAAGGTTTTGCTTGCTCAGGTGTTTCCGCTGCGGCTGCGGAGGGCTTGGAGGGGACCTGACGGCCCCCAACGTCGACGACATCGAGAGGCTCCGCAGGACGCGAGGGCATGACACAATCCGCGAACGATATGCGTCGCGTATGCCCAGCCTTATTAGCAGGTGGGTAGAGTTGCAGAATGGGGGGTGGAAACCCGGCTTTTGAAACAACGTTGACGAGGGTTTCCGTGCTATTATTTTCTGTGGAAATAACAGGCGCCAGGGATATCTCCAGGACGGAAGATGCGGGCGAAGGTTCTGGTGATTGGGAAGTGGTGGGAAGTATTGAGGGGAATGTTGGAGGCTCTGGCTTGAGCTGTATTTCCGCAGCTTTGCGCTCTGGAGGTGTTTCGAGGACGAAACCCTCTGGGATGAGAGGCGCTTTTCTCGCATTACGAGTAAAATAAAAGAGGTCGGAGAACGAGATCCGGAAGGACATGGTCGTGGCTGGTATATAGTAAGTCTATAGATGATGGTCTAGAGGACGATGGCCTGCACCCTAGAAATATATATACAAGTGATGACACGACGAAAGAAATGAAAGTTGTCCCTGGATGAGGAAACGGGAGAACAGTGACGGCGACTGCTGGCACAGAGAAGGGGACTTATATATAGTATTGCCTGCCTTTCGACTAAGCCTGTGCTGTCCGCTGCTGTTGCTGACGCGCGTGGGGAACTAGTGTGGTGTGGTTGTTGATCTGGGCGTTGGCTGTGAACGTTGTGAACCGTATCTTGACTGATAGCCTTCGGTTATTGATAAAGATTGAGCTGCTTAGCGCTCAACGGCTAACTTATTTACAGGTATACCGGGCTTGAACAGGACCATAGAAGGCAATTCGAGTTGACATCCGGGTGCGCTTCAAAGGGTATCGCGGCAGTGCCATAGCAGGAAGTGTACCTAGACATGTAACTACGATGCTAATTATATACACAGCTTTAATTTGAATATCGATGTGGGTTTACTAGTAGTTGATCGATTGATCAGTCGACGAGCGTAGCGGCCTAGTGGGCCGCTGTGGGCGCATAAATTATTAAATCGTCACTTACGTCAACTTGCTTGGCAATGCCCGTACTCGGCAATTGCAAGTACTTGTCGGTTAATATTAACCTTCAAGCTCCAAATTTTAAACTTCATATATCCTGCAGTCTACAACTTGAATCACAGACAATGCAGATCCATTATATAGCGGCATTGTGATGGCCTTTGCGAGTCGTATCCTCCCTTTGTCTAACACTCTTTCACGCCGAATCTGTGTTTTGCACCTTTGTTTTCGAAGCAGCGACAACCTGTTTGCGTGCGATGGACATCCACAGCACACCTTGGTCTTTCTTAAGTACCAGTTTTCACTCAGCAGACAGAACCACTCACTTTCTATATCGCCAATATGGCTGGAAGAACCACTCGTGTCGAACGAGATGCCTCAAACGTAGATACTGCGTCATTCACCTCATCTCGAACAACCCTCCCCAATGGTAAGGATGAGGCATACCAGCCTGTCTTCAATCCTGTGTCAGTACCACACACCACAGCGGCAGATTCACACTACTATTACGGTCCTTCCGATGCCACAATGCCAGCTTTCATTCCGAATTATGGCATGTATCACAATGTATACTCCACCACTATTCCTGACCAACTACGTGGGCTCTTGCCTGGTGGCATGGGCTCGTGGTTACCGTCAACCGTTGCCCCACCGCTGGTGCAGCCCACACTTCAGGAAATGCCAAAGAAGAATCCTGACGGGAGATATTCTGCTGCCGCAAAGGGCAAGGGGAAAACTTTGACAAAACACCAATTCTTTTCTGGTCGACACCCAACTGATCTTGGTTCATCGGATGATGAAGATCTATTATATCCATCACCCGATTTTTCTGTGAGTTGTGGCGCTCCGTCTAATTGTTGCATGTCACGACTCGGCTTCTAGTCAACCGACGAATGGGTTGAACATACTCAGCCTATCCTACAGGATTATGCCAACAGGCAAATTCCTCTGCCACTTGGCCAGAGGGTTAATGTATCGGTAAGTTCTTTCTGTTCATGTCACATAAACACCACATTGACCGTTCTATAGCTTAACGAGCCTTCTCAATTTATCCAGGGGGCATTGCAATTGCTTGCCAATCGCGACCACCCCAAAAATCCTCCTATTGATCCATCTCGTCAACTTGGTCCTCAGCTGATCGAGAACTTCACGGACGTGCACAGATGGGCAACAGAGTACTTTCGTGCGCGTTTTGGGATGTCAACTGTGGGAAGCGATATACCTGTGGTAAGAACCATTCAATACCCAGAGCTCTCAATATGATCGCCTCCTATAGCTTTTGACGATCATCACGAACACTTTCTATGAAGCCCACACCCAACTTATTGATAGTATCGCAGATGCAGCACTTGCAAATATGCATGGTCGTGGAGCTGCCATCCTGGATATTGAGGACTTTGCGTTTGGATACGGTTGAGTGGTCTGATCAGCGCTCTAAATCTATGTCTGACTGCTTTTCATCAGACTTCGAGATGAGCCAACAATTGCCTTTTGCTGTGGAATCCAGCTCTCGTATTCACGATACCCTTGAGCAACACCGGCGTAAGTCATTTCTGAGATACTCATTGTAGGATAGTGATATATGACCTTGCAATGTAGCTCGGTCACCATTGAACCTTCCTGTGAACCTTCCTGTGACGACAAGATTTGGTAGACAAGTCAAGGTTTCCAAGCAAGCGCAAGCAGCAGCACTAGCTGAAAGTGAGAGGCAGACCAAAGCTCGACAGCGCAAGAAAGAACAGGCAAAGAAAGAGCAGGATTCGACAACGTCGAAACATGAAACATGCAAGGCTGTCTCTCAAGTTACACAGAAGAACGCAACAACTCCGAACCCTTCTGCAGCGGGTGTAGTGGTGTGCACCCCCTCTGCCAGTATTTATCATACGCCTAACAATGGGAGCTTGTATTATACGCCTCTCCATGGGATCCGTGGGATCTTGCACAAGATGCAGGCGAATGTAGTCGTGTTTACAGGCGCCAAGTGTCCCACTTGCGGCAGAGTGATGCCTCCTCGCATGCCCGTGATACGCACTAACACCCATTCAGCATCTCAGTCTACAACTAATTCAAAAATCTCGATTGATTGGAATTCGGAACAAGCGATCACCAGCCCTGCCGTTAGCTCGAATCTGAGGCCAGCGCCCGTTACCGTACGGCACCCTCCTTTGGCTGTGCCCTGGCCCATTGGACTCCCACCCTCCGCGTTTCATGCATCATCAGGACCCGACACTGCCGGACATGCGAATACCACTGCAACGTTGTCGGGGGCAACGACTGGCACTCAGGACTCGGCACAGGCACAATCAGCCCCTGTTAGAGGCGGTCGTCTCTATCTGCGTGCGAGGGGGAATAGAGGCGACCGACGAGGGCGGGGTAGTGGCGCGTCGGCCCCTATCACGATCGTTATACCCGCCCGCCCGCGCCCTATTGCCCCGGCATCCACAGCAGTTCCAACCGCGAGCGCGTCAACGGCAGCCGCCCCCACTAAGGTTGTAAGGTGCGACCCTTCGGGCAGATCTGCTGGAGGCTCCGGTACTACGTCCACGCGCACGGCAAATCCAGTCCCAACTACTGCTACATCCACAGAAGCACGCGTCCCCACTGGAAGTGTGCGATCTGGATCTGTGAACACAACGGGCGGTGCTGATCACGGGGCGGCAGTCGCTGCTTTTGCACATGCGTACTACTCTCAACATAATACCTACCACAACCAGACCCCCACTGCAGGAAGCAATGCGAACGCCGCTGTGAACAATACTGCAATGTCATATACATATGCCTCCGGCCCATCTGGTACAATCATTCTTGGTGCAACGGGCCCTAATGGGGTATACTACCCTTATTACCATCCTTCCATCACAGCCCCCGCTGCCAACACCGCTGCAAACGCTACTGCCGGTCCTTCGCGTGGTAGGGCGACCGATTTTCCTGATCCCGAAGTCTGGGAAACGCACGCGCGCTCTGCAGGCGACTTGCCTGGCTTTGCAGCACAGGTACCTGACAGCGTCTCGAGACCAACTGTCGCAGCGAATAACAATAGAGTTCATACTGCGATGGCGTCGAGTTCTCAGGTCGACACTAGGCAGACCAAGAAGCGCAAACTGGATAATAGTGAATAGACGAACAGGGACCGGTTTCTTCTTTCAGAACTGATCATCGTCGGTTCGAGGTTGTCAGAGGAGCTTGATGGTACTGTACGTTGATGCACACGATACTTAGAACCTGGCAGTTAGGGGACTGATGGTTGCTCGAACGTTCGAACGTTCAGTGGTGCGCACTACTTACGTTGTTCCGCAAATGATAATCAGAATCTATCAAAAGACAACTTGATAAATTTAGGACAATAATGGAGTCCCAAATGGACATTGAACGGCCATCGAATAGAAAAGAGTTTAGCATAAGAATCTCATCACTTCGAACGAAGATTCCTAGATCAGAAAGCGGGATTGATGCTGAGCGTCCCATATGGTATTTTTTGATCAAACCCCTGACCACCGTGGCACTGCTTCAAGTTGATAGAGATTTATTCACGCGCCCTCCGCAGCACTGTCCCGATGTTCTCATGGTCTGTTAGACTTGGTTTTATCAGCGAGTTTAATTTATACCAAGCCTCTCTCACCATCGGTATAGTGACCCTATTGTATCCTCCCATCATTTGATACTTAGGTTTGATGAGATCCCCATAGATTCAAGTTTTCCAATACAGGAAAACGTACCAGTCTGGAAGTGTGATTATCCATGTTCCTGCGCAAGATTGTTAGTGTTCTGGAGGTACGATGTCCTGAACGAGACAACTAAGGCTACGCAGCAGCTATATATACTGGTATTGACATAACACATTATGAAACATAGTACCAAACAGGGCTTACGTATCAGCTTCAAGGGGTATGAATGTTCTCCCTCACCCTGAGTAAGTGACTGATGCAGGGGAGCTATCCCGACTCTTGAGTGTTGAAATCACACACACTCTCTCTGCGCGAACCTCACCGGATTCATAGATATCTGGAGGTGGGAAACAACCAGGGTAGCGGGAATGACGCGAATTGCGCTGGTACAAGGCATCGCGAGGGTGGAGAGAGTCGCGGTTAATAGTTCAGGACCTCGCGATGATGGACATAGTGACAGCCTTGGTCGTGTGGGTACAGACTCGGAGGGTCGCCAGCTTGATAAATCAAAGGCCAGTAATTCCTGGAGTCCCAAATGGTCATTAGACAGCCATTGAATGGAAAAGAGTTTAGCACGAAAATCATCATCTGATTGTCTGACCTTGTCAAGGACCCTCAAGCTCAAGGATTACTGGGTCATTGTGACAGTTATTAATTTAAGGCGTCAAGTTGTCAGGTTCAAGTCGCCCGCCAAACAACTTGAATGACACCACCAAATTAGGAAACCCTTACACGTACGGAGTTTCGGCGCTACACGCTGAAACCACTGTGCAGTACCGTTGTATAAGTACTAGTAGTATCTAGAGGTATACATGTACGTGGTCCTAATTCTCAGCACTAGTACGTACTTCCCAAACCTGACGAAGAGTGCTAACATTCCTAACCCTCGCCATGCCTAACCCTCAGCTGTCTTAAACCTTATCTAAACCTTTTTTTATCATGGTATAGATTTATTTTCACTTGTATTCAAGAAAAAGAAAAAACCTAACAAAGACTAAGATACTAGGAAAGGTTTAGGGCTGCTGCATGTGCATGAGGGCTCGAGAACGTTTCGGCGCTGCGCAATCCTATACTTTTTTTTTTTTTTTAAATCCAAATTTTTGTCTTTGAGAGTGTAACTCTATGTAAGACAATACTATCTAGTCTTGGGGGCCCCTGTGCCCCCCCGCAGCTCTAGATTCATGAATGCCCCGGTGTGAAGCTTGCCTCCACCGGTCCGCCGTTCCCGCCGCGCGTTTTAGACATGCAAAATCCTATACTTGACATACCTTTTCAGAACCTGACAAGTGCTTACATAATTAAGAATTGAGCACCTTTAAGGTAAATTATTTTCTGACAGGTTGAGACACTTACATAAGGTTGAGATGAGGTAAGGCAGAGTAAAAATGTGATGCGGCCAAAGAGACCGGCTCGGTTTTATGCTCCCCGAAATCACCCGTAGAGCCATTCTATTGCCAGCACTGTGCTGATTCTGCTGGGCCTACACGTTAGAACATTGCCTCGACGAAATTTACCCCCACCCGGCCTACGTCAGCCTTAGTTCTAATCCAGGATCCTCCTACGTTCGAAGGAGGTTGTGGCTCGATTCCTCCATTCAATCACCCCTTAGGTAGATCATCCATTTTTAGTGGAACGTTCAACATAGAATGCCGTGAACTGAACTTGACAGCCTGAGGCATGTATTCGGACCTGTAATCAGTTTGTGTTTGGTAAGTGGTATGTCCATCATGATCATCAAACTCACATGAGTTGTCACGTTCAAGGAAGTTCCGTCAAACTGGAGATCCGGAAACAGTGTGGTTGCGACTCGAATGAATTGTCTATTGTGTAAGTGGAAGTCTTTTACCTGCTCGAACTGTACGTAGAGGGAACACCCAGTGGTCGGCCATGAGTCCGCAGACTAGAATTGTGGATCAACTGAACAACTAGGATGCCGGTCGTGGGGCTTGTGTATCATGATTACATGGCTCATCAATATCAATGAAGTGCCTTGATCTGTAGTGATTTTCTTTCCGACCCTGACGAGAACGTAGTAGCCATTCTTATCCTACGCGCTTATAGTGAGTCGTGACGGTCCTGTCGGGATTCTTCCGAAGACCGTGACGGTGCTGCTGATGAGTCATAGTCCATTTCAGTAGTCCTTGGCCGGTACTACTATTATCAGCAAATACAGGGCGATGCAGACGAACGTGCTATGAATGAGTACTTCAAGGGAGAGCACGGGAGTATCCCTGCCAAAAACGCACGATGCACCTTTACGTTCTGGGATGTAAGTGAATTCTGAAGCTGTCACAGTATAGAGGAACTCATTCCCAGAGACTGTAACAGGTGAAATTGAGCTCCGCGGCGACAATTCTTCAAAAGAATATTGCCATCTACGTCGGCGAACGTGCGTTGATGTAATTTAATATTGGCACGTTTGGTGGGTACTGGTATACCGAACGCAGTTCCCGGTTATCTGGCAAACTGCGGTGACGTTTCAAATCGTTCATAAACGTTCATGCGCAATCCAGGCGCTACTTGAATCTCGCTGGCACACTTTCCCCCCTCTTCAAGTTATCATTATACCATCCACTTCCGTCAAAACTGCCTGATACAAACAGGAAACCCTACTTAGTAACATGAGCACTATATTCAACGGTGATTCCCAAATGGAGGTGAGTTATCTTATTCCCGCGTTCATATTCATGCATACTTACTGCGTTAGGTCATCACTGTGCTCGCCAATTGCGGGACTGATACTGACAAGGCTAGGCAAGCTCTTACGAGGTACATAGCACGAAAGCAAGAGAAAGGACGGCCGACAGAACACATTTTGAAAAAATTGCGACAACTGGAATTGAAAGTTGGTGGCCTTGAGATTTTACTGTCATCGCCCTCTGTTAACACAACTTCCTGCACGTAGTTCATCAATGACATCACTTTGCATACCGCTTTCCGAGACGCTAGAGCAACCACGTGTCTTCCACGATCACCAGATTTACCCCTGCCTGACTTTGTTCTTCGTGAAACGGCTGCGAGGACCCGCCGGGAGAGTCATCAGAGCGCAACGGCGGTGCGAGACTTTGCAACTCCAAGTCCTGGCCCCTCCACCCCCCAAAGCTGGTTACAACTGTCTTATTCGCCCGTTCAACACGTAGACCACGCAATATTAGAGGAGGATCGGCTACAACCCGAGGAGGCTTCATACAAGGCTTACGAGACTTCGTTGAGGAGACCTTCGCTGCCACCCACCAACGCCCCAGGAAGGTTGCCCGTACTCTCACCGTACGCTTTTCAAATCGGCTCCAGTTGTTCTCGCTCCTCTACTCTCCCATCATCGTCGATGTCATCACCACTTACCCATTCTCCAAAAAAACTCCGAACTTCATACAATTCTCCACCTCCGACGTCTCCCCTCCCCGATCTTCCACTAGATGCAACCGACGACTATAATTCGCATATCCCGCGACTGCACCTACCGTCGCCAACCATTTCTCGGCCTTTTTCGTCTACTTCCAAGAGCTCTTCTAGTTCGCATTCCAGTTATCCAAGTCCTCGTACACCGGAGATTGTTTCACCACTCTATTCTGGATTCTCCTCACAATCAGCTGCGGTCACTCGAGGCGACATCAGTTATTCACCACAGAAGGAAGAAAATTTACCCCAGCAACCCGTCGTTGTGGAACATTACCCTTCGGAGACGGACATTCCTAGCATGTTTTTACGCAGTCGGGAAGGCTCCTTAAACGCATCCGAGAGCTCAGGGGGTGACTTTCCCATTCCATATCGCGATTCACCTACACTCCGCGAACGGTCTGCAAGTCATAATCAAAACTTCAGTTTTCCACTAGACAATGCTCTGCGGCTGTGCGCCGCTTCTCCTGTTGTTCGCCGTGGGGTGACCCAGTGCCTCCAACAAGACCAAGGCTACGAGCAACATAACTGGCCGACAGTCTTGCAGGAATGTGGTATAGCCGAAGATGATATTCCATTCCTTCTGAACGAGATGGCCCGGGAAGTGGAGTTCCCAGTATCCAGGGCGTGATCCCATGATAGTTATACCATTTATACCAGTGATATCTTTATTTGTATTTGTCGCATATTTATGGGTCGCCAGTGTTCCGCTGATCTCTGATTTGGCGTCTGTAGTACTTTTGGGTTCGGTATCAACGATGTTTGGGTTTTGGGTGGGCTGTGCTTTGACTGTATGTTGCATTAAGTTATAGTCAATATTAGTTCTGCTGGCTGATCATACACTATATTTCTTGATAGTGAATTCCGAGTTGAACAACTTTGCCCGATAGCCAACCCGAATTCCAGGACTCGGAGGTATGGCAGAGCAACATTTCGGGTAAGTAGTGAATCCAACCATCCAGAGGCAACCCAAGGACTAGACATTGAGATTGTTCAGACCTTCACAGTCAGAGGCGGTGGAATGGCCCGGCGGCACAAGGGATTTGGCGTCGACGAACGTGTTTCGTCCAGAGTCTCGAAATAGGTAACCAAAGACATATCGTTTCCCAAGCTCCCAGCTCCTGAAGTTCGGCTCCCTGGTTGACTCAGTGTTCACAATGTGATCCGGCGTGGGCAGTTGGTGCTGGGAAATTGATACTTGCCGATTAGGTACGTCAGCCTGAGGGACCTGAACGACTCGGAACATATCACCGATGAAGTTCCAGGGGGATTTTATATATAGAGGCAGTGATGCCACTGGAGCAGGGGCCGGCGGCTCAGCGCTCAAGGCCAGAGCAAGGCAAAAGTTGATGATGCTGTGCTTGACGAACATTTTAGTCTACGTGCTGACTAAGCTGTGCAAAGGACTCGCATGGACGCGACCCCTATTAGCCTGAGTCCACCACGAACTGTGCAGCGGAAAGATCATATACCATTTAAACGGCCACAGGAGAGCCATGCGGTACTCTAGATGAAAGCTACTTGCTGTACCCACGCTCGCACCCTGTTGATGGAGGATATGCTCACAGATGTCAGTAGTTCGTGAGAAGGCCGTCTCCAAGCAAGTGAAAAAATTCATTTGCTAGTTCACTATCTGGACAATATCGCCAAATAAAATAAAATAATGGAAGTCTAGCGTATGAGAATGAGGCGAAGTCCATAATACTACTGATGCGGCTTCTGTACTATCCCCAAACCCGGTGTGTGCGTGGCTAGCTCTGTGAAGGCCATACTATATCGTTGTCAAGGAATCCAAATACGCTCCCCCAAGTTTGTCATCAGGGGCTGACGGATCGATTTTGTCCCAAACATCATACAGAGTCTTGGGCATCCATATGGGATGAACTGTGTGCCATGTCCATCATTCAATGACGGTAAAGTTCAAATTAAGAGCTCACGTGGGCAGTGTCAGCATGGTGGTAAGTGGCACACCTCGACTACTTGTCTCTTCCGTGGAGGCGCTGCAAATGTTGAGAATATGATTGAAAAATCATATTATCACTCGTACCTCGACTGTGCGTCCAGGAAGGCAACAACTATTCGACTCGATGCGATAGTGCTGTAAAGTAGCTGAATAAACGGCGAGCGTGATAACATTGTAGATCCAGACCTGACGACAGATGCTGGCATAACAATAATCAGACAGTGATTAGAAGGCTTCTGCAACAACTTACCCGGCATTGCAAATACAACGTTCATGGCAGCTAGTGTACTGTAAATTTCGAAATGAAATCAAGATGGCAGAAGACCACTTACCATTCAGATTCAACGAAGCCACGACCTTCGCAGGAGATACGGAATCAGACGGATCTTGGATTCTGTTCAGTAGCACGCACAGATGGTATGATATTTACGAAGCATGTGACCAAGACGTATGCTATCCCCTGTTTGCGCAATATTTTCCACATTGCACTAGACGATGGCGTATTCCGAAGGCCGATTATAGTCAAAGCAAGCGCCAGGATATCATAACACATCGCTGTGCAAGGCGTCAGGGATGGAATGAAACACTATCTCTGGGACGTACTGTAGACAAATATACTGGTCATATAAGTATGGTCAATGACCATGAAGCCACAGCTACCGTCCACTTCCATGACGGAGAAATCGACCATTACTGCGATGGCGGTGTTAAAGATCAAATTATAGTATTGCTTCAGACAACTGACCCCGTAGCAGCATGATCCAATGGCCAACCGTGGCTAATACCAGAAATATACGGATGTATTTGAACGCTCTCCAGATTACGAATCTGTGCATGTTGAGGAAGGGTTTCGACAATCGAGATTGCCACTGAAACTCACGGCCGTACCATTAGGTTCAAAGAAGAGCAACCAATGGATGCATTTCCTGCAAACTGCGATACCAATTGAGACGATGAATGGGCGATACACCATAACACACTCACAACAAAGGCCAAAAAAGCGCCTGTGATAATGAAACTGAGCACGCGTATAGCAGATCAAAATTTAACGAGGGATTCACTGTGGCAATCCACGCTCTGTGGGGTCGGACTGCTGAGCCAGCAACTGATGTTCATGAGAGTTTGCTGCAACAGTCAATGAATAAGATACGCACATCATAATCATGGACGTCAGCAGAAGAAGACGACCAGTGATATACGGCAGCTGATAAGATCGGCACATTTGTGAACAATGCACGAGCATACAAGCTGGTACTCACTAGAGGCCATCGGAGCTGTATGCGTCTGCAAATCAGAGCAAGTTCAACTTGCCATGATCTTGAGTACTCCCACCTACAGGTCATGACGATGAGTAGGAGTTCTTGAAGATGAGAAGTAAGAATACCCACGTGTACAGACCGAGGCACAGAAAATTAATGTGTTCTACAATAATGCCGCATTGCGAGACGACTTCGGGATCCGTCCAGTTCACCATTCACCTGCTGTATCTGGGTGCTACGTAGTCTGTGCAATGAGACTCTGTAAACCGCCGCTGGCCACTTGACTGTTGGTTTGTCTCGGAGAGGAGCGAGAAGGGTAGCTGGAACCAGAAGATATGAAGGGAGGATAAGCAAAAGAGAAAGGGCTACCACTAGCATAACCCTGTCTGATATCTATGGGGCAACCTCGGCGTGTGGAGAATGGTAACGGAACCTCGGACTTCGTAACGTTAAATATTCCCAGTAAAAGTGTATCTCGGCGCAACTGGGCGAGTAGAGTAGTTGGAAAAAAATTGTGCCAGTAAAGATGAGCAGGTGTGGGGGGAAGACGTGATTGGTGTTTCTGAATTGAGACATGATCTGACTATATGGCAAAACGATCTTCATGGAGAGTCGGGCAACCGTTGGTGGGTGTGCTTATGATATACATGAGAACGTAGTACGCCAGTGAGAACACAAATTGTGTGAAGGCAAAATAGACAGGTAGTGGCGTCTCAGGGACGATAATATCGTGAGACTTGCAGTGGCCGCCAGTCAGCGAGGCCAGGAGTCCATCTGTGCTATTCCCCGCTCCCGGAGTCTGATAAACTCTTCCGAACCGGAGGTGTATGAGTCTAATCTCGGCTTGGCCAGAGATACTTATTACACGGTAAGAAATGGTCATGCTATGGGCGCTTATGTAAATAGGGTCGGCGAGTACCGTTAACCCTGTGCCTAAACCTTACGGTGCACAGCGTCGACAACTTGTAGTCCTGTAAGTGCTTGGCTAAAGTTGCACTAGGCTATATCGTGCCTGGACGACATCTTTGTCAGCACCCTGCTCTTTGCCACCTCACTGCACAATGCTCTGCCCTGCTCACCCACCGTCCATCCAGCTCTTGTTCTGCACCACTAGCGCTACCTTTGCACCACCCTGTGTAGGAGCACACAAACCTAGAGGATTAGCTCCGGTCGTTGTTTTTGAGTTCTTATCGCTTCTAGCTTGGAGTTGGGCTCCCTTATGATGCATGAAAGCAATTGTAAAATTTGCGTCCAAGATCGAAGACAAACTCCACCGTGCCTCCAGAGTATGCGGCGGTGGTCGGAGTCCAAAATAGGCAATTCTGCTGGGGGGAAGTGATGTCATTACTAGTTGGTCTGCACAGAATGACGTCGCATTGCGGTCATGCATAAAACCAGTTGAAAACACAAACTGAAACACAAAAAACCCTCTTTACCTTACCATGTCTCTCCCGCCAGCAACCAAAGATATCTCAGAACATCCCAAGGCAGGCTCTGTTGCCGCACCAACGGACAAGGCTGCCAAGGAGGCTGATGTCTCCAGAAAGGTGAGCTTTTCATTCAAATAGTCGAAACAATATTTGCTCAATCGAATTCCTGGACCAGATCAACTTCTACGGCGGTGATTGAAGCATTTCGCCAAGGGCGTATGCCAGATAATCATCAAATAGATGAGACACTGCAGCATTTGCTGAAGACATCACCAGTGGATGAGAACAAGCTATCTCCAGACGGGCGAAAACTTGTTCAAGACTCTCGTGAAATTATTGAAACTGCGCGTCTCATAGTCACCGAGAAAAACGCCGACGAACTTTTCCAGAATTTTATCTGGAATACTCGCGATATTTCTCTTGACAGCGTAAAGATGGACCCCGACGCAGTCGCACCCGTCGATCGTGCCAAAATTGACGAAGACCGCCAGATTGGTGCGTGTGCGCTCGTTACCTAATTGCAAAGTACTCAATCCAATGTTTTGCTAGCCGTTCGCCATCTGCGCACTATTCTTTCCCTTATCCTCACAAATTCCGAAGTTCGCAAGTTACTTTCCGACTTCTCGGTCATTGGACGAGACCTACTTGCTAAAGGAGCGTCCAAAGTCGCCGAGAGCTTGCGTCCCGGCGAGGAAGAGCTTTCCCGTATCGACGAGGCTGCTCCCCAAGATGAGTTCGTTACCAAGAATGGACGCAAAGCTGGCCCTAGTGAAACACCAGTTCTGGAGGCCAAAGTTCCCGGAACGGACACGGTCGTTGAGCATCACCCCCGCGATGATGATGCCACGGTAACCACAGGGGACGGCTCGCAGAAATCTGGGAAGCAAATTGTTGGCGAGGGCCGTGCTGTTGTTGATGATGTCAAGGATAATGCGAAAGACAAAGCATCTCAGGCCCTGGATACTGCTCAAGAGAAAGCAGACAAGGCTCGTCAGCAGGGGTGTGTAGCTCTTTCTTTCTGATCCAGGTCGTGTGCTCATTCATTTCTCAAGGAACGTGGAAGGCGCTGGACCCGACACTTCATCTTCAGAAACCGAGGGGAAAAAACGGGGGGTTTAGGGAACGTATTCGCAATTATGCAGTATGCTTATATTTTCCTCGTTTGAGTCGCCATTTCTGATAGTTTTGTCATAGGGTGGTTTGTCCGAACGCGTCCCCCAGCAGCATCGAGACCGAGCCTCCGAGCACATCGAGCGAGGACGCAAGTTCCTGGCTGAGGAGTACTTCCCTGTGGAGCGCCGTGATCAGTTTATTTATCGTGGCAAGAAGGTCATAATCGAGTGCCAGAAGCATGATGATTACCAAGACGCCATCAGATGGCTCCTCGACGAAGTTGAGCGATATGCCTCCTACGGGCAAACTGCTGCTGGTCACGGCAAAGAACGTGGCAGTGCCATCACGCAGGTGTGTTTTGTACCGGTTGTAAATGTTTCGACCACCTAATCCTCGCAAAGGATAGAGCACTTAATACTGCCATGACTGAGCTTCGTACCCTGCTCGAGCGCTTCGCGAACAGTCGCAGTATGAATGGGATTTTTGACGCTTCCAATGTTCTCATCGATGATGCTCGTCGCGACGATGAGTTTAGGAACTGGTTTCATCGTTTGAATACGTACATTCGCAAGGTAAGTGCCTTTTATAAACGCGATATAACATGCTCACGGCGGTGTAGGTTTTACTTGAGGCGGGCTTCGTGCTGGAAGATGATTGCAATCGTGAGGGTAACGAGATTCTCGAGTCAGGTCGTCACTTCTGGGACCAGAAGTATAAAGAGCATTTCGACGAGCTCTTCGATGCCATTGGCAAATGGTTCTCGGCGATGGGAGAAGATCCTTTGAACAAACGCTTTGGCGAAGACTGGGCTCGATTGACGCATGACCTACTATTTGATAGTGAAGGTAGCTTGAAGTTTAAGGCCGATCTCTGGAGCGATATCAGAAACGTCATTATGCCTACAATGGTGCAACAGGTACGTCACTGTTCAGCTGCCGGGGCAAGAGGCTAATAAAGTTGGCACTTCGAGGTTGGATATTTACCCATTCCGCGTGTCGAATACACCGACGATGCGCTCGACCTTGTCGTTGAGAACCTCACTCTTCAAGGACGCAACCTGTTCCCCAACGTTATATCTATGGAGGCATTTAACTTTGTGAAGTTTAGCCCGTATGACGCCATTCAAGATGAACGGCATCACGAGTTCACAATCACACTCGCACAGATCCAGGCGGACATGCGAGACGTTGCCCTCTATTTCCACAAGAAGACCGGATTCCCTAAAATAAGGGACTCTGGCATAGCGGACGTTGTCCTCGGTGGACAAGGCATGACAGTGACTATCCATCTTGTTTCCGCCGACAGAGATCGCAGCTCCGTCTTCAAAGTCAAGGACGTGCACGTCAAGGTGGATTCGCTGAAGTTTAGCATTCGCGATTCGAAGCACGATACAATCTACAAGACTATCAAACCCTTGCGACAACTGTAGTGAAGAAGCATATCCAGAAGGCGGTTGCACAGGCAATCAGGACTGGTCTGGAATATCTCGATGGACAGCTCGTCACCGTGAGGGATCGCATGGAGGAAACAAAGACGAAGGAGGACTTGAGTCGCCGTCAGGTGCTACAAGATGTGGGTGTTGACCGATTTTCCGAATTATCCCGCTAACCATGGTGTCAGCTGTTCAAACACAAAAAGGACGAATCTCCATCGATCAAGACATCGGAGAGCAAGTCTCATTTCAAGGTTGTCCATAATAGGCGCGCTTCAATGATTCAAGGAGGACATCCATCCGGATGGGTCAATCGAACGACCGAACGCGAGGAGAAGGCGAAGGAGGGGAAGGAATGGAGGAGCGAAGCGTAAGTTAAAGTTTGCCTTTTGATTACCAAGTACGCTGAGTCTCGCATGCACAGCTTTACGATTGTGCCTGACCCTACCCCCTCTTCCTCTTGAATACCGCTTCTTGGATTTTGGAGTGAGGTGTTAATGTATTCCTATGTTACCATTTTCCTACGACGCTACCGGAGTTCAAATTTCAAACACACTAGTAAACGATTTGTGTAATCATCATACGGCTTATACTTGTATCATCTATGTAATGGCGTAGCTAAAGCAATTCTTGTGTCGTCTGGACCTGTTAAGCAGTCTCATTTTCTAGGGAACAGGCTTGTCATGATATATGATAAGAACAGGGTAACGTTCACGCCACATAATACATTACTATATACTGCCAACATTAGGCAAGCCTACAATGACAATATACGGGATTCTGAAAAAAGCACAGTAGAATGTATTGTTCAACAGGACTAAGACTACAGCTCCTCTTCATCTTCACTGTCATCTTCGAGCAACGACCTCCCAGTAAGATCAGCAGCGTCAATCGCATTCTGCCTGTCACCTAGGTACCAGTTCGGCATTGCGAGGGCAAGCAAAACAGGTATCACGCTCAGTACAGTGGCTGTGGTCACCATGATCTTCATCGTGTCGTCGTACGCTGAAACATAATTGATGAGTGCCTGCGTTGATATGTGCATGGCACGGCTATTTCGAACGCACCGCTGATGACGCCCTCGCGCACGGGATCGCCGAGGGGATAAGACGCTGCTAATGTTATGCTCCCGAACAGCTCTGCACGCTTCTCGTCGGTTAACCATGGCAGATACTTCTCTAGGTTGGCTGGCATCGTGTTCGGACCAAATCGCGCCGGCTGTAATCCCATTTAATCAACGACCCCTAGATATGCACGAGTGAACATACCGCATGCGTTCCCAGCTGCGCCGCCGATTTCAGTTAGTAGGAGCACGACTGCCGTGATGATCGCCACGTCTGCGTGAGGCACGGATGCTTGTGCCCCTACTTGTGAAGAAACGGCTGCAAAACCTCCACCGAAACCTTGAAGGATCTGGGTCCATACAAGCTCAGCATCCGAGGCGTTGCCACCGCGCGAATGGATCATCATTGCGACACCTCTGATAAGAATACGTAGGTCGGGAATTTTGGTTGGAATGATTGGGAGACTTACATTAGACGAATCACGAGTCCGATGACGAGTACGTACTACCACGCAAGGTTGAGCTAGACTGTGGTATTGAATGGTTGAGTGATATACCTTGTAGCGATGGAGGAAACGCATGCTGAGACCCGCAAGAATGCCAAAGAATGTCAGTCCAACGGATTGCACCTGAATGAAGTACGTCGCGTTCACGAGTGACCTTCAGAGGCCAAGTCAACACGTACTCTCACAAGCAGAATGTGAAAGGTACCAAGGTTTCACCACCAGGACGAACGAATACAGATACGCATATGTGAGGAAGAACGACATCTATAACATCGAACAATCAGTTTCACCAATAAATGACTTCGCCGCCGAACACTTACAAAGTCGAAAAAGCCGATCAACGCTGCACAGACAACGCTTCTATTCCTGACAAACCGCGGAGCAATCACAGGCCTACTGGCATAACGTAGATCCCAGACTGCGAACAGGACAAGGAGCACAATTCCCATGACAAGCATTGCAATGATCGAGCCTAAATTTTGTGCATACTAGTCAATCTCTCACCGAAAAAAATGTAAACCACGGACCATTCGTCCACTTTGAGTTCACATTCCGACTAATTGTTAATGGAAGTCAAGGTCAGTGCAACCGCGAACCCAAGAAGGATGAGTCCGACTAGGTCAAGCTGCTCGGCAGAGCGAAGGAAGCGAGTTATCATGGATCCACGTGGGAGGCTTGGCTGACTTGAGCTGTTGCGACTGCGTGGTTTGGGGGAGTCGAGAAGAGCAAGCATTTTCGCCTTACGTTCCGCCCACAGAAGAGTGATAATGAGGGGCGCGAGGGAAATAGGGACAAGGATGGCAAACATGCCATCTATACATCACGTCATGCGATTGAGACGATGACAAGGTGAAATGATACCCAAGACTTACAGCCCCATCGCCAGCCGATAGAATCGATGACTGCAGCAGATATGTTTGAGCCAATAAATGCATTGATGAGGAATGGTGCAGAGACAAGGGAGACGACAAGCCCACGCCATGCGAGGGTGGTGATGTCAGCAATGATAATTTGTGTAAGTAGTTGCACCCCGCTGGGCCAAGCAGATTAATCCCCAGAATAGTGGTGTCATCGGCCCATGCTCACGTGTATCCACTAGAAAGATGCGTAAAAATAGAACAAGAGAACACGAGGATTGACACGTACACAGCGTACAGAACAATGCCTCCAGCTATCCTAGTGACATTAGGGGCAGAAGCTATCACGATATAGCCTAGCAGTGGCAGATCATGATATCAATTGCAGTGAGTTCCATACAAACAACATACCGAGAACGTAAAAAATCACTAGAAGCCCAACGTCAAACAAGCGCTTGAAAATACAGTTCGTACTTACAAACGCCGACATAGGCGGTGCCTCGTGAAGAGACATCCGCAACTTTAGCGATCACGGGTTTACCAACAGCAACTGTGAATGTCTAGTAAACAATCACTGCTGGGCGGACGATAAGTGAAAATTACCAATGAGGGACTGTACGACGGTGATCGAACTGATAAGGCTGTGCTCGCCGAAATATGAAGTAGCAAATGTAAGGTATGCGTAAGTTGTCGATGCATCAAGGGAATATATATATGACGCAAGTCCAATGCTATCGATGGCAGTCTGTTAGTATAAGTCGACGATACTCGCGCTGTACGAGGTGCAACTTAAAAGTCATTTCCACGGCGGTGACAACACGCACCCGACGAAGAGACACCAACGGGAGTAACGCCCATACACACGCTGCGCGGCCTCGACTTTCTTAACGCCAGCATGTGCGTCCTGCTCGGCATCGACTGAACGGAGTTCATTGTCCACGGCAGTCTCGCAGATCGAGGCGTCGTCACCGTGGGACGAACGATTGTCGTCTATTTTTTGGAGCATTGTAAGCGAAAACACATTTTTTTGGATGATGGATCTGATTTGTACCTTGGGGGCTCGTCTCAGGAAGACGTATATACCCTGCGGCAGGCATAGTAGTTCGTTGTTCGAGTTCGGAAATTGGAATTCAAGGGCAGCTTGAATGTGGAACTTATCTAGTTTTCCTCGAGTCAGACCAAAAGAGAAGGAAGACCACGCCGCAGTTGTTCCTTGCAGATAAGGTATGTCGCGGGTGATGCTGTCCGGGTATCCGCCGTACTACGGGTCACGTGTACCTGTGTTTGATTCACCCGCGCGGGTACGGGTTACTGCAAAAATTGGGTACCCGTACCCACGGCTCGTAGGAGACTTAGATCTGTGACAGTGCTACATTCATCGATGGACCGGATGAAGCCTAGCAGACAAAATAATATAATTTCACACTTTAGGAAGGGTGTGCCGCGATGCCGGGTATAATTTTTGTTACCGTTTGAAATTCGACAAGGGTTCTGCCCCCTTCTGCCCCCCAATAAACTTTAAATCTGTAAGGGGGGCACCCCCCTATTCCAACGAGAATAAACCCACGCACCGCCTCTTTAGGACCACTCACAGCGATATCTGCTCACATAATCTTACCGTGCGGTACCTGTGCAAGCTCCGTCAGCCAGCGCCGCTCGATACTACCGCTCTTGCACTTCACGGATCCCTCGTATACTTTCGCCTTTTTATAGGCACTTGTTTGGACACTGAGTGATGGGCCCAATCCCTGATTCTGGCACTACCGCTCGCCACAGGGACAACGGTACCTTACCTCCTTATGTTTCAATATTGTGGCAGCATACGACGGACAACTGGCGTCCAATGCGAAAGTTTCCTCAAAAAATTTTCATTTTCCAACCTTATCTTCTGTGTTTGTGCCACCCAGAATATTCATCCGTGGATTTGGAAGGAGCTGCGCACGGTAAAGGTATCATAGTCGTCGTGGTTGACTCATCTGTCGATGTGTTCTTGTCGAGTCAGCTTGGTTCCCACCAGTACAGCAGCGTGACATTGGATGACTTCTCGTGGCGTTGACAACGTCGTTCTAAATCTAAATCCATGTTCTAAAGCCCTCGTACCGACATGCCGCCGTCAAACGTCAGTGTTTTGCAAATCTGTATGTCAAAAACACCCAGTTCTAAATTGATATCTGAAAGGGGGGCAGCCCCCTCCCTTCTAGATTTAAATGGTGTTCAAAACATGTTCGAAACACCTCATAAACGAGCTTTCAAACTCCGTGACTATGTTGTAAGTTGTAACTGTCGTTTACATGTCTTTTGACACCTCAACGTTCAACACTGTGCATTAGAATCTAGATACAGTCCACAGTTTGGAAAGCATTTCTAGATTTTGAAGAGGTGTGAGACGACACTCCGATCTTTAAGGTTTGAATCAAATATGCGAGGGAACCTGGAAGTTCGAAAGTTCCGTTCGTCCCGTCCGCCCGTTCTCTCTGGAGTCTGTCCCCATCGTCCGATAAACCGTGATCGCGCTGAAATGTGCTGCTGATCGTCTCATAGGTATCCTTGACCTGATGCTAGAGATCGTGTCCACGTTTGCCTCGTGGGCGACAGGCCTCAAGGACATATCATTCGTGAGGTAGTGCTTCCCGCTGACGCCCGAAGTCAGCCCAAATCCTGAAAGATGAGATGTTGGAGGAATTCCGAGGCGTTCCAAATAGTCAAATTAGGGTCAGACGGTGCGGGCCGGACGAACGGGACGGTCGGTCATTTCTAAATTTCCGGTATATGCAAAATCTAGGATTCTAAATGAAAGCAGATTGTTGACGTTACGTAGGATTTGAAGCCACAGATTTCTTTCTAAACGTTATCGGCCGAGTTGCTGAAAATTGGAAAAGAGGTGTGTCGGGCCGTGGCTCGTTTGGGACACAAGACGAGCACTACACACATGGATGAATTACAAATTCAGCACGAGATTTTGGAGGATGAGGCATACAACGACGAGGAATCACTCCAGAGAATTGCTTGTGGGAGCCTGAATAATTGCAGGCGCTGAGGAGTCACGAAGCCTGACAAAGACACACCGAACGGAGACGTCCACATCGCACATATCTCGTGCAAAGTGACCTGCCACCTAGTCCATCCACTGCTTCTCCATAGCAGAGTATCTGCCATGGACGAAATGATACGGCATTCATCACCACAATGAGCTTTGACGTAGAAACTTTTCACTATACCCTTGATGCTGAGTTTGGTTTGCAACAGAGTGGTGCACAAACCCTATTCCTCGAGGTGATTTGTCTCCGGTAGCAGAGTAATAAAGCTCCTTTTAAGATGCTCGTACCTTGGAATATATCAAATCTTAGTATTAGCCTAATACTAATATTTGATTGGCTTTAAGGTCAGGGTAGAATAGCGAAAAAAACAATGGTCTTGATAAAAGACAGGCTTTAGACTAGAGCTATGTTTTCGTCGGGCCCGACCCTCAGTGCATTGTTCACCTGGTTAGTTTGAAATCTTGGTTCGAGTGTCTTACCTTGCCGCTATGAGTTCCTAACGTGCAATTCTCTGCAAGCTAAGTCAGAGTCGGAGGGTGTCGCGGGCTACGTTTGAAGGGCTAGAAGAGGAAGACCGAAAGTTTGAAATTGGAATGAATAGTGGGTCTCAAAGTTAAAATATCAAAGCAACAAAAAAAAAATATAGATCTAAAACATGACGGCTTCAAGCCGTATTGAAGCTCCGCCATAATTGATAAGATAACAAATACAAAGTACAATCGCGGGGTAATCGATAACGATGAACAATGCCTCATACCTCAGCTCGCGAACACATCCTACAAGCACTACGTACCAACCAAATAGACTTACAATTTGCTCGATACCTGGAACTAGCCAAGACCGCAATCGAAGGACTTGATGAGTGGGATAGTAGTAGTAGTTCAAGTTCATCATCCAAGTCTCCAGACTCGGATGATACTCGTAGCATGATGGATGTGTCATCCATATCGTCCACCTCCTCCGTCACCGAGTCGCTTTTTTCGATGTCGGCGTCCTCTGCGACCGAGATACTAACGATGTCGCGTAGTTTCACTGAATTCAGTGACACGATCGAAGCCTTGCACGACGAAGTCGAGAAGAGTCGCGTCCTCTTCGCACGTCCAAAATCGAGCCGTGCACCACAGCTCCATCTGCTGGAGGAGTGGGCGCTGGATCATCCCGAGAAATTTCGCTGTAAACTTCGCGTAGATCCCCCTGTCTTCGAGCACCTTGTTAATTTAATCATTGCCCACCCAGTGTTCCACAACAACTCCAATAACCCACAGTTGCCTATCCCGGTGCAGCTGGCAGTGTTCCTAAATAGTGCAGGTCATTACGGAAATGCGGCGACAACGGAAGACATAGCAGAATGGGCAGGCATCTCGACAGGGACAGTTTATAACTGTCACCGACGTGTAATGATCGCGCTTCTTCAGCATCATGACACCGTAATACATTTCGACCCACTTTATGAGGACGATCAGATCGAGAGGGAGAGGGCAAAGACGTGGGTCGAAGAACAAACATGCCCAGAGTGGAGGGGCGGTTTTCTCTGTGTCGACGGCACACCATTTAACTTATTTCAAAAGCCCGGATGGCACGGAGAGGGCTTTTACGATCGCAAATCGAACTACTCACTATCAGCTCAGGTATGCCATGAACTATAATGAAAAAAAAACAAACTCACATGTTCAAAAGGTCGTAATCATGCCACACAACCTGCGCATTGTCGACTATGTCATTGGAGTTCCTGGGAGTGTGCACGACTCTAACGCATTTTCGAAGGCCCGGGTTGCGCGCAATCCCCAAAATTTTTTGAGCGGGAATGAGTGGATTTGGGCAGACACAGCGTATGGCTCTCGTCCATGGTGTGTCGTGCCCTTTAAGCGGCCGGCAGCTGGCGGGTTGACCCGTAATCAAAAAACATTCAACTATCATTTGTCAAAGGTAAGACAAACCGTTGTCACACACCAATCAACTCACAACGTTTCCAGGTCCGTGTTCGCTCTGAACACGGTTACGGTTCACTGAAGGGACGCTTCCAGTCCCTTCGTGAACTGCGGATCCAAATACAGACGCAGCGAGATCTTGACGAGGCAAATATGTGGACGCGGTGCTGTTTGATCCTTCATAACATGATCATTGAAATCGAAGAAAAACTTACTGCTGATGATTCATTTGGGCACTTTGCCCGTGAAGCAAGACAATGGGGTAGATGCGAAGATAGCAGGGAGGAAGAAGGTGGTGAAGATGGCGAAGACAACGAAGACGGTGCCGGAGATGAGAGCTTCATCGGTTCAGAAGGGCAGATTTTTCGGGACACACTGATGGGTCAGCTATTGCGCAGATCTGAATGAGCGATGCAAGGAAAGCGAGGGGGGCTCAATTCAAACACTTGGATACATGATTAGCTACAATGAAAAAATGGGCCTAGAAATGCAGTATGAATTTGTGAGAACGAATGAAAAACACCAAATGATTTGACGTGGGATGCATGACTGTTAGTTACCCTGACGAGACATCTCCTTCTCCAAAGCCAAGCGCTCTAACTTCACTTGCTCTAGCTTTATCTCCAATTCAAGTTGCTTCGTCCGTTCATCTGCCATAGCACGCTCGTGATTCTGAGTTGCGGTAGTACTGCGGAATATGTGTTCACGCTCCTCTTGGTGTTGACGGCCCTTGAGCTTCATACCAGCCATCTTGGACTCTAACTTGAAGCGCTTGTGTTCAGCCTTGGCGATAGATGACTCCTGGATGTGCTTAGCAAGGGACCCTGATGCCTCGTTTAGCTTTGCACTAATTTCGGATACTGCATCACGTGGCCGCTTGCGAGAGACAGATCTGCTAGATGTAGTTGAGGAAAGATCAGAATCCTGATCAGATGATGTGTGGCCAAGATGACGAGCGCCACCGGTTTTGCGTGAATGCATGGTCAGGGATTTCATCATCCGGCTTGTGCTTGCATCAGAGTCATCAGACGAGGGATCTATCTGCATGTCTTGAGAGACGGCGACCTTGGTCTTGCCTGAGGAAATGGTGGATGGTAAGGGAAATTTTCGCCGGCCGTCATCAGGTTCTGGAGAATTGAGAGAAATAGTAGGGCCTCGCTGCACTGTACAATTCGTGTTGATGGAGGATATGAATGGGCGTTGGTAGGTAGACACTGGTGGTTGAAGACCTGGGGGAGGCTGCATAACGAGTGAGGAGTTGGACGATGATGCCTGAGGCTCGGGCTGAGTGAGCCGTGGTGACGATGGATCAGTTGGATTATCCCAGTCAGGCCAGTCCCGATCTTCGCCATTGTGAGATGTGGAGGGGACATCATTATCGTCCATACGAACATTGTCATCCTCGCCCTGATTCATCCCTTCCTCGACATTGGCACGGTCTTCATCGACACCCACACGGTCTTCATCAACATCCGCACGGTCTTCATCAACATCTGCACAGTCTTCATCCATATCGGCACGGTCTTCATCCACATCCACATGGTCTTCATCATCCATCGGCAGAGCGATCTCTTTGCCCTTGCCTGTCCCAAAGAGACTTGCGGCCTCGGCCGCAAAATCCTGGCCTGGATCAGCCGTCGAAAATGAGGTGTTGTACGCGGGATTGGTTCTCCACCACCCATGGAGATCAACCCACCATGGGAATGGCACCAAGAGCCGGTCTAGAACACCTTTAGAGTGTATGCTGGCATCAGAAAGGAAAGTACAAACCAAGTATGCTCTTCATCTTCTCATCTCCGTTGATAGCCTCAAAAGACAGACCAGCACCAGTCTGGCCGAGTTGCATGTTGATTTCGTTATACTTTTTGCGTAGCCTAGTAAAGTAGCTAGTTAGTGGCCAGATCGGTACTGATATTTGTTGTGGTCATAACCAGGACTCACGATGTAAACCGACTTTGAATGGGCTTCGTAAAGGCAAGGGGATGCGCTCTAAAGTATTCCCTAACCTTCGGATCTTCATCATGTTGGAAAATGGTTGTCGCAAGTTGCTGCAGGTATGCATTCTTCTGTGTCGTCATTTGTTGGCGTGTGCGCCCTTCCTCTTTTGCATCCTTCGTAGAATCTGAGAAGATTTTGAGTCGAGCCTCCTGGTTGACTTTGCACCATTCAATAAGGCGAGCGGTGCGTGGACTATTTTTCTTGTCCCAGTGTATGGTAGGTGGTTTGGATCGCTCTCCTGCTCCTGCGCTGATTGGTGGGCTAGCACTTGGAGGAGTAGAAGATTCGGTGACCAACCCATGACTACCACGCTTCGCCGGACGACCTCGAGATCCACGTCCACGACCACTAACAACCCCAGCCATGATGATTACAACGACGACGACGGCGACGATGGCGACGACGGCAACGGCAACGATTATGTTCCCGAGTATGCACTGGCACTGGCTCTGTCGGAGTCTGAAGGTGCCGAAATTTTCAAGTGATGCCGAAGTTTTTTATTTGTTTGTGAGTTTTGTATTTCACTTTGAGACCCATTAATGATCTTTGAGTCTTGGCCAGGCGGAGTGCGAAAACATCACTCATCGGGTTGTCGGCACAGGCTAATTAGGTTTGAAAGTATGTTTGTATCTGAAGACGTTTCTAAATCTCATGCGGAAAGTCATCTGGCCGTTTTTCTTCGTCGATTGCTTCTATCTCTATCTTGTTTTGCACTGCACGCTCAATTGATACTGATACTGATATATAATATTCATCCATGACATTCATGCATTGACCTAAGTACGGTTCCGCCGACATAGAATTTTTCAAAGTCCGGTATATGATAAGTCCTACGGGACTATCGATGGAACAAAAGCTGATAGGCTCACAGATCTCGTTGTCTGGGACAAAACCGACGGCGAGGTTATGTGTATCTCCCCCTCTTCATTCAATTTCATTCACAAATTCACTGGCCTTTCATCAGTGGAATTCCGCTGCATATGATCACTTCACTATATCCTTACAAACGTGACGTTGCTTGAAAGCTGCGGCAGCCACGACTATCTCGAGTTCAAATTTACGTGGTCCCAACTACCGGGACAGGCCTCTCGTTCGCGATGTTTTCCTCACACCGTCAACCTCACATTATCATCTTGGTAGCTGAGTTGAAATTAATCAACATACTTAGGCATTCACATACTTTTTTCGCCAACCGAAGCGAAAATAAAAGTCAAGGTAGGCCGAAACCGTTGTATGAATACACAAGATGATCCGACAGTACCGAAAATGGAGATAGCAACCACGGCTTCCTGCGATATCAGTCCGAACAAGAGAACCGGCCATTGACCTAGCCCATGCCGCCTTATAGACGCGTTATTACACAGCATCTATCCTCATACGAGATGCGAGATTTTTTGCTGGAAACCTTCGAGGACGGACGGGATCTCATCGTTATCCTTGAACTTGGTGACGAGAACGACGTCACCTGACTCGTTTAGAGCAGGAAGTCCTAGATGAGGAAACGACCCTTCGCAAACCTTCAAAGCTCAGGTGGCGTCGGACCATGATATACTTAACACGCCTCTCACAGATGGTCCCAGTGGCGTCACATCAATCACACGGACGAACATGGCACTTTGAGGGGCTTAGAAACTCTCTTTGACACGCCAATACAATTTGCCTTGTAATTCCCTTGCTTGACAAGGTTTCTGGGACCCCCATAATTCTTTTTCCTACCTTCCTGGCAACTTCCTTAACTTCACGTGACCTACAGCGCGCAACGCAGAGGTGGAGTTCTTCCCTCTGCACCAGTCGCAACATTTGCTATGGACGACTACCGTTTTTGCCACTGATTATGGCTTTGTGTAGTGTAACCTGTCTTCTTTCGTGGTTCCTCGGCTTGAGGATGCTTATGTGTCAAATGGTTCCTTCCATCCAGCCCAAGCTTTAACACTCGCACTATATGACAGTCATCTCCTGCCCAGTGACTTCCCGTATACACGGGCGTCTAGTTCATTCTCTGTCGTCGTACAACTATATGCTCGATCAGCACAACTGGACACCGCACAGGTGCGGCATCGTCATTTTTGTGATACGCCGCCTTGGTGTCATTTCAGCTGTGATGCCTTCGAGCCAGTTCGGTAACCCAAGGTAAGGTGAGTTTGCCACCTTGAAACGATTATATAATGTCGGCGTTGTAGATGCCGATGACTGAGTCTCAATTGAATATCAGTAGTACTAGACTCGTTATCAATGATCTATCAGACCATTGCTCACTGTATTGATGGATGCCATCAACCCATTAATCCAACAGCTGACTCTGGCTCAGGCTGCTCAGCTGCCAGGTGGTCGGGCATCCAAGCGAGATCACGCACGAGTTCTCCAACATATTGCACTGGTTGTCAGCGTCCTTCTTACTGCTACAGAGTCCTTGCTAGAAGACTCTATACCCGAGCCATATCACACATTGGCCCTCTCAGGTCAAGGGTGGGTCATGGAGCTCATTTTGGGCCACCCAGAGCGTATGCGCTGTGAACTTGGGATGCACACAGATGTATTTCACTCGCTTATAGCGGAACTTCACACCTTGGGTCATGCAAATTCGCGCTATGTTTCCCTCGAAGAACAACTCGCCATCTTCCTATACACGTGTGTTACAGGACTGACCGTCCGCCATGTTGGTGAGCGCTTTCAACGGTCTAATGATACCATCTCAAAGTAAGTCAATTGTTATTGTTATATATGATACTAACGAGCTCACACTTAATTGTAGATATTTCCGCAAGATGTTGACCATTTTCGCATCTCCCCCATTCTACACCAATCATGTACGCTCTCCTGACGACACCTACCACGCCCCACACAAGATCCGTAATGACCCTAAGCTCTGGCCCTATTTTAAGGACACTGTTGGCGCAATTGACGGTAGTCACATCCATGCTCACCCCCCATCATTTGATCGTCCTGCATATCGGAATCGTAAAGGATTCCTTTCACAAAATTGTCTCTTCGCCTGCGACTTCGACCTCACATTCTCTTACGCTCTCACTGGCTGGGAGGGATCTGTTACAGATGCACGCCTTTATGATGAGGCTCGTTCAGGTGGCTTGTATATCCCTCCCAGCAAGTATTTTCTGGCAGATGCGGGGTTCCCTTTGTGTCACGAGCTCTTAGTGCCCTACCGCAGTGTCCGGTATCATCTAGCTGAGTGGGGGCGTGCTAATACCAGGTATGTTTTATTTCTTTTTACTTGAAGCTTCCTAATATCTATTCTATGTTTGCAGACCAGTCAATAAAGAAGAGTTATTCAATTTGCGACACGCATCTGCTCGAAATGTGATCGAGCGCAATCTTTGGCTGTGTTAAAACGCCGTTTTCGCATTCTCTTACTGTCACCTGAGTATCCTATGACCATCCAGGCACGTATACCTGCCGCGTTATGCGTGATTCACAACTTTATATGCGCCCACAAACCTGATGAAGGAGAGTACGCGGATGACGATGAACACTTCGATTATGATAACCCTGAGCACCAAGGGATCCCTCAAGACGAGGAGGAGTTTGAAGAGGATGGAAGCATGAAGGAAGCGCGTGAACGTATCGCGCGCTGCATGTGGGAGGATTATCAAGGCATTTTGCAGCAGCGGGGTTCGTCAGACGATTCCTTTGATGACAGCGACAACGAGATTGTAGTAGCACATACAATTCATTCATTTATTCATGCAACTAGTAAGACAATTGTACCGCTAAGAATTGGACCCAGGAGGCAGTATCATAGGTTGGATTCCCAACCGCTGGGCCGTTGAGATAATGAAAGCATGGCGCATCTCCTTGTCAGTGGTTTGTGTATACATATATGTCAGTAGCTGCAGGGTCCATAGCAAAAACTTGTTGCATCATAAGCCGCTCCGTGAATGGCAAGTCAGCATCATCAACCTGCAACATCTGCATGGCCCTTGAGCGCTGGTCATCACCCTGATCCTCGGGATAGACCATGCGCTCAGAAATCACATCCGTTAGGCGGTTAACGGAGCTCTGGAACCCCATCACAGCTACGGCAGTGGTGGTCTTCGACATCTTGACATCCGCTGTACCACTACCCCCAGTGGCACCACTTCCGAGTCTGTGCACGGCCTGATGTTGTCTTTGCTCTTTTGAGAGAGCCTGGCTTAGAGGGAGGCAGCGGCATCTGAGGGTCTTCGTCTCGCATAGAAACCGAGGTAGAAGGAAGTGAGGTAGTCGACTCTTGAACCATGTCAGAGTGAGAGCGTTTGGAGCTAGGCCGAGATACTAAGGATGTGGAAAGGGTGTTATTGCTGTCAATAGAGGCGGGACATCGAGAAGTAGGAATAGAAGTAGGGGCAACTACTGCAGGGGTGGCGCTGGGACCAGCAGGAGCGGCACTGACACTAGAAGTAGCAATGGTGGCGCCCATGGTATGATTTTCAGCTGCTGGTATGCTAGCGCTGGAGCTTGAGCTTAAGGGAGGGGGAGCTGTATGCGGTTGGTACCCTGGTACGCCCTCGCGCGCCACTGTTTTTTGGTATGATATCATCCATTTGCTCAAAGTATCTCCATCCCGATACACGAAAAGGGCGCATGTGCGAATTTCCCTAGATATAAAACAGTAAGCTACCAGTACAAAATGTAGATGACACTGTGAACTGGACATACCTTCTTTGTAATATATTCGTTCCATACCGTGGTTGCACCCTCGCTCGTGATATTGGCTCCTCTGACATTATCCCAGTGGACACCAGACGTCTGGCGATACTTCTGAATAGCGTTATAGATCTGTTTTAACTATACAATATCTAATCAGTCTATATCTAAGCGATATATTGGTATATGACTTACTGCTCCCCATTTCGTCTTGCACATCGTTCCAGTCTTCTGTGGACCCTGCTGCAGGTGCGCAGCAATAGCCTCTGCAGCACCATTGTATGTTACATCTTTGAAGTTACCGGTGTCAGCGACCTTCTCCCGATTGTCGTACAGGTATTGGACAAGCTGATCAGTCTCTGTGTCAGTCCAGACCGCCCTGTCTGCATGAGATGATTGCTGAGCCATAGAAAGAATGTGGACTTGAGCAGATAACACTATAGACACGACACTAGCCCAGATGTCGTTCCGATCTCGTAGATCTTTAGTCGTATACCGAGGTATGCATGCAGACATGTCAAAGGGAAGTTCAAGCTCCGTCATCGGGCTTCAAACCGGGACCACCATGCCGACATTATATAATCGTTTCAAGGTGGCAAACTCACCTTACCTTGGGTTACCGAACTGGCTCTTCGAGAGCTCACGCTATAAGCATATTCACTCTCTGCCCGGCCCTTTCGGCTATCCATTGTGTGCATGGTGTTCAGCTCTGACGAGATCTCCTCGCTCCTTGAGGGCAATGATCTTGATCTGGAAAGATTTGGTGGCTCTCTCCACCAGAATAACGGAATCTTCTGGACCTCGCAGTTTTTTTGCGCGAGTTCTCTTAAGCTTACCAATATATTTGCTAATAGGTCCCCAAAGGTAGCGGGAATATACCATATATACATACGATGTTAGTGGCCCTTGTTGAATTTCAAACGGTGACGAAATGACACCGGCATCGCGGCACACCTTCCTAAAGCGTAAAATGATATTCTATCCTGTATTATTTTTGCCTACGGGAAGTTTCAAGTCACCCAGTCACCCAATGGTTTATAGCGGATCTTGATTTCAGTGATGGACACGCGGTGGAAAAGCACGCCTGCAAATACAGTATGCACAACTAACTACGTATCTAGCAGTCTCTTCGTCACTTCCACATTCTCTCCTCGCCCTCGACAATTCAGTTTCCATACTACTCAGTTCTGTCAACGCATCTGTAAAGACTGCGGTAATTAAAAACTTTCTTCGCCAGCATCATGGCCGAGTCAAGCACATCAGCACAACGGAGAGATGGAGAACGAGGAGTGACATCGAACTCGCCGGTGGTTAGCGCACCTCGTCGGACGAAGGAGAAGGATCCGCCACGCTATGGTGCACAATATCGCCAGGATGCACTTTGGGAAGGTGAGCAACCGCATTTTGATACCTACTGAATCACTCAACAAGAAGCAGGCGGGAATGGAGCGCTTCCTCCTCAATGGTGGCAGAGTAGGATACTGGATGATATAATTTTCTATCAAGATGACACACTCGTAATGGTCTCATTGAACCGACCTTTACCAGGGGTGCGACTAGGTGAGCGAAGAATGTGTCACTAGCGCCGAGTAACTCATGGTGAAACATAGATGATACCCAACAACTCGTTCCCAGATGCGAATGGCACATCTCACCACTCGGTCGGTCGTACTTCGTCAATCACAATACCAGGACCACATCATGGAAGAAGCCAACGCCTGAACATCCACCAGGGAGCTTGGCGCCAAAATGCATCATCGAGGGTCATTCCAAAGTCATTTGGAGCCTCGCCTGTTTTGGCACCAGTTTGCAATATATTGAGCGCGTCACACGATGGTTCAATTCGTCAGTGGACAAGTGACGGAGAGCCAGTGGGGAGGCCTTGGAATAGTGATGGGGTAGAGGTAGGCTCAATAGCAATATCTCCAGATGAATCGATGGTCGTGAGCGGAAGCGCAGATGGCAGGCTACGGCTGTGGAACATCAGGAAGGGCAGCGTGGGGAAGGGCATAGCGGCGCAGTGGTATGCATTGATTGGTCTCCCAATGCCCAGGAGATAGCAAGTGGATCGCTCGACGGCACCATACGACGCTGGAACCCGAATACTAGTCGACAAATAACACCACCCATAGAGACCGGCCAAGGGAGGGTTTGCGCTGTCAGATACTCTCCACAAGGAGACAAATTCATAAGTAGCGGGGAGGACAAGGTGATCTGCGTGTGGTCAAAGGACGGCGAGCTGCTTATGGAGATCGAGGGCCATGACAGCGTGTTGATCTCATTGTGTTGGTCCAAGGATGGCGCACACATTTTCTCCGTGTCAGCCGATCGCACCATCCGAAAGTGGCAGTCGATTGATGGGAAGGAGCTCGTTGTTTTTCAGGGTCATGACCGTCCCATCAACTCCCTCTGTCTTTCCCCTGATGAGCACTATCTTGTTAGCGCGGCAAGGGACTACTCAGTACGCATCTGGGACCTCGAGACCAATCAGCTAGTTGGAGACCCGCTCTTGCATGACGACGAACTCGAGGTTGTTATCATTTCCCCTGATGGAAGATATATCGTCAGTGGTGGATTGGATGGAAAGATATATGTATGGAGCCTGGATGCAGCGCTCAAACATACAAGTGATGATCATGTGAGTTTGTTTATTCATTGTCAGTGTCTTTTCTAAGTGGGGTGTGGTTGTAATCCAGCTGGTTGAAGCAAAACCTGATACGAAGCTCAAGGTAAGTTGTCTACGCTTCCCTTTCGCATTGTATCTCACTGCTTGACCAGGGACGTCCAGTTCGATCAAGAGATGACGTGCGCCAATCAGTTATGAACACCTTGATCATTTGCTTACTCCTTTGTTAGATCTTGCACGCTAGTCAGGTGTCCAGGAAGCAGCCAAACAGACTCGGAGGCTTGACGAAATTTGTCTGTATAATTTCTCGTTTCTTGGCTCTTCCAAGTCCAACATTTGTATAGAGCAATGACTTCTGGGACGCTGATACCAACTCCATGCCTCGTCCCGCAGCTTCTCCTGCTAGTCCATTTGGCTTTCATTGGCGTAATTTTCTTGGTTCGCTGCGTTTCAGCGATCGACCTCCAAACGCATCACAATCAATACCGCTCGAGCCCCGACGGTGTAATTTCGACTTATTTTCAGGGAGAAGCTCTATACGCACCGTTGAAGTAGGTGCCGGTCGCAAAAAAAATGTGAGTGGCTTGTCACTCCTTTTTGATATCATTGAAATAAATATGTTTGCAGAGAATATATGTTTCCCCTCCCACCGCAGCAGAAGTGGCCCGCGCAGAAGCGGCTGCAGCTGTGCAACATACGAATGGCAACGAGGCCGGCAGTTCGACGCAAGCAGGTCAACCTCAGGCTGTGCCGGGGACACAAATGTCTGAAGGACGCCCAACGGAAACGCAAGTCGCAGGTGGCCGAACGGGAGATGTTTCTTATGAAGGAGTGAGCTGTTGCGGATTTTTCTTTGGTCGTCGTCGTCCCACCCCGCATCAGTCATGAGGTTATTTACCAAACTCTCTGTTGCTCGATAATTTTCCATATTCTGTAGTGATTTGATGTTTTTCAATGTACAACGAAGCCATCCTGCCTTCGATCTAGTTTCAAATCTGACTTCATCTGCCTTCAAGAACCGTTCCAGAGGGCGTCGTTTCGTGGTTGTCAACATTGCTGTCAAGAATGCTATCCTCATAGAAAGCACGGCCCCTTCAACATGTGGAAGCCTTAACGCAAGAATTACACCCTCAAATTTTATTGAGAACGTAATGACGATCACAGTAGGGACACTCACTAGAGACCGTAACATGCGGGATATCCGATTTTGCAAATTTCTCTAGGGGTGTGATGCAGACCTCTTGTAGCTTGTCTTCTGCGCTTTTCTTGGTGAGGTCCTGGATGGCCGCCTTGCTCAAACCCTTGATAGAGGACTGGTCTAGGGTTCGCTCCACGCGGTCGAGGAGTGTCGTATCTAGTGAAGACGGCAACAATGGGAACTTTGACCTGCGTTAGCTGTGACCTGTGCGGAGCGGTAGCAATTCATTAACGTACTGTTTCCCAGCTCTCCTTCATGCTTCGATGTGAGAAATTGCTCCATGCCGGTCTCTAGTAAGCGCCCGCCTGCGCGGGGTATTTCAAAGCAAAGCCTTGCACGCCGTCAGCTTGCCGTACAGATGCATTAAGACGGAGGCCCCACCAAACAGCATGCAACTGATCTTTCGAATAAGGCATTTTTCTTCGACTGTCGATGAAATCTCGGACTATTTTGAGGTTGTCTTTTTCCCCTGGTTCAAAACCTTTGCTGTCGTGGAGAACAAACTTGTTATTCTGCGATGAGATGAACTCGTGGTCGATACTGACCTCGCCTGGCTTATCGTGCGAAGCGGTCTATCGACAGTATGAGTAGCTGTGCTTGTTGAAGTGTCGTGCTCAACTCACCGCGTTTTGTACTCCATATGCGTGGTTGATCAGTGAAGACTTGCCAACGCCAGTCTATTAGAGGTACCGTGTCAACACTGGCCTGAGATCAGCGAAAGCCTGATACCTTTACTATCACCAGAATTCGGAACCTTGGAAGCCCCTGGGCATCAGCTTCAAGAATGTCACTTTCACGGTGATCCAGACTTACTGAGGACACTTCCGGAATATTTCGTCGGTAGTAGGCTGGAGCTCCAGGGTTTCGTCGGAATAAGAGACAAGTCGCTCGGCCTGCTAATCTATGACTTAGATGTTTTCCAATACGAGACATGGAACCTTACTTCGATTGTTGGATTCCTGGAAAGTTCGACAACGATAGTGATGTTTTTATGAACCTTGTTGTATTCTGTGCATGTGAGGTTGAATTTGTGAGCGATCATGGCAAGGGCGCCATGACTATTGTTTCACCTTGTCTTTCTCTTGCACCACATACACGGAACATGTCTTCCGGGTCGAAAACAATGTCTTCATGCTCAGCCTTCATCCCAAACCATTTCTTGTACCGCATCTGCAAAGAAAATGTATCCCCAAGAGAAAGTTTCCTATGATAAAGCACAATAGCACATCAGGTGGGTACATTTGTTGGGGTTGAGTCCCTACATGGGTGGAGAAAACGTTTGTCGCAAAGCCTTTCC
The DNA here is from genome assembly GCF_016647625.1 of Suillus subalutaceus. Classification (NCBI taxonomy): domain Eukaryota; kingdom Fungi; phylum Basidiomycota; class Agaricomycetes; order Boletales; family Suillaceae; genus Suillus; species Suillus subalutaceus. Next base: position 240,985 of record NW_024540301.1, read on the forward strand.
TGCCCCGCTTTTGATTGGCGTGGGCGACTTCCGCAATTCAAAAGACTCCACATTCTTTTTCCGAGTTACTGAAATCGACGATGACACCTATTGGATATATTTAGTGTGATTTATGATTTCGTCGATGAAGTAACTTGTACCAGAAATGTAGAGGGGGCAAACCGGCGTTGAAGCGTCAAGGGAACTAGCCACTCTGAATCCTGATTCGAGTTGGGGACGACTCTTCTTGGTCACGGTAGATTTATCTAGAGGCCGAGTGTGGGTCATGCATCAGCCTTGCTGAAGGGAGGTGTCCTCATGTAGTACCCAGACCAGCTATTCACGCACACGCCCAGCTCGTTATGAAATGGAAAACATGTGGGTCAAACGGCGTGCCTGTGTCGGGCTTGGGATTGGTCGAGGGTGTACCAAAATATGTATAGAGGCTTGGAGCAACCGTAAGTACTGTGACTGATTCGAAGAGAAAGAAGCATGGTTAGTTAGCGCTTTAGCGCTCGTACAAAGCCACCGTGCTTCTTTAGCCGGACTAGCCTGACTAGCTGTAACTTCAAGTTACCACTTAGGCCTTTAGGCATGGACCCTGTGACCTGAGACCGTCAGCTGCAGTGACCAGATCCAACTAATTGCAAATTGAACATGAACAAATTCCGCCACCTTCGATTCGATGCAAGGACTCGTCGTGTACGCCTCATGGTACTGTACATCATTGCCCTAAGCCCACTGAATCTAGATGCTGACTTCGGGGTTGGCAGGTGTTTGCCGGGTTTAGACACTGCAGTGATCGATTATAAGGCTACACCAACGCTTCTCCATCATATTTACCTTCCCCATGGGCCCCTCAAGGATAAGAGAGAAAATCGGTCGTTTTCGAATCCTCGTTGTAGGAAGAGCGAATGCAGGAAAAACTACAGTCCTCCAGAGAGTTTGCAACACACGGGACAACCCAGTAATCTATAACGGCGCTGGAGAAAAGGTGCGTCTCATGATGTTAGTAAAAGGCTGCTAGTAATGACCAACCCATCGACATCAGATCGATGCTGCAGTTTTCACGGCATCCAGAGAGGTAATGTGTACTCTTAGTTGGTAACATGAACTGACACGTTCTCAGCGTGGAGAGCACGATATCGAAAATGAAATGGTGTTTCAAAGTAACCCAGGATTTGTCTTTCACGATTCACGCGGGTTTGAAGCAGGCGGCGAATCCGAATTTGACAAGGTGAAGGCATTTATCGTGGGCCGTTCCAAGGAAACCAGATTGAAAGATCAACTCCATGCTATATGGTAATTGCAACTGATCAATCACGACATGCGCTATCTCAAAGTTTCAACATAGGTACTGTATCCCGATGGACGAGGCAAGCAGATCATTCACAGAAGGCGAAAAGAAATTTTTCTCTCAGTGCGACACTGGAAGCAGTAAGCTTTCGCACCCGACCATCGCTGATGTTTGACTAATGCGCAAATTCACAATGCTTAGTTCCCGTGATGGTGTTGTTCACAAAGTTTGATGCCCTCTACGATGTGGCATATGCAGAGCTGAAATCGAAGGGAGCATCAATGGAGGAGGCTGAAGAGCTGGCGCCGAAGCATGCCAAGGAGTCGTTTGCTAACGGTCCACAACTGAAGGTTTTCAACAATGTCCGATGGCCTCCAAAATGCCATGTATGTCTTCCCAGTAAGCCAGTTGATGGTTGAGTTGCGATACATGATGACCATTGATCCATTAGACATGCACGATGATGATGCAGATTGCGGGCCACTCATCGAACGCACTGTTGCAACTCTGGATAGTGAAGTACTGCAGCAATTATTCGTCTCAATCCAGCAGACAAACTTGGAGCTCTGCATGAAATATGCAGTTGAGAGGTAACTACCCATGGTTTCATTTACCTGCCGCAAGCGTTCGCGACTGATATTGTCCAGAACACTCTTAGAACTTTTTTATTCTGCTAACAGAACGGGTCATGATGAAGAGATAATAGCAAATTTGGGCGCCTGGTTTCCACATATTTGGGTAAGATTATCAGAAAGTTTGAAGGTTGCTCTCATTTACATTGGGTGTTTACTCGCAGGTAGTACGTCTGTTAATCCTCCATCGACCTCGAGCCATGCTGATCCAAGTCATTGCCCACTGTTCGCAGCCTGTGAGTGTCTTGATCCTCCTTCGAGCTCGAGTCATACTGATTCATGTCGTTGCCCACTGTTTGTAGCGTGTGAGTGTCTTGATCCTCCTTCGAACTTGAGCCTTCCTGAATCAAATCATCTCCCATTCGTTAATAGAACGTGAGCGCGTTCATCTTTTGTCGAGTTGAAGCATTCCTGACCAGAGCGATTGATGATATATCTTCAGGAGGTCAGTACATTGATCCTCTACCGACCTTGAGCCACTGACCGACGAAATCGTTGATCCATTGACAGCTTGTGAGTGTGATCATCCTCTGTCGACCTCCTGCCTTCCTCACCGATGCAATCATTGATACATTGTCAGGGTGTGGGTGTATTCATTCTCTGTCACCCTCGCGCAATGCTGACCAAAAATGTTGCTGCTCCGTTAACAGATTGTGAGTTGGTCGATCCATCATCGTGCTCGAGCCATTCTGACCGAAGACATCGCCCATCCGTTCACAGGATGTAAGCACATCGATCCTCAGTCGAATTGGAGCATCACTGACCAATGAAATTACCGATCCCCATTGACAGATTGTTAGTGTGTTCATCTGCCGTTGAGTGCGGGCGTTGCTGATCGATGACATCGTTGATCCATTAACAGATGGTGAGTCTCTTCACCCCCAATCGAGCTTCACCACTGCTCACCACTGACAATACTCATGCACTGACAGAATGTCAGTGTGCTGATCTTCCGTTGAGTTCGAGCTTTGCTTTCGACTGAAATCGCACATCCCTTAACAGACTGTGAGTATTTTAATCTTCCAGTGTTACTCACCGACGACATCGCTCATCCATCAATAGGAAGTTAGTTTCTTCGTCCTTTCTTGATTTCGGGCCATGCTGACCGAAGATTTTACACATTGGCAGTATGTGGGTGTATCGATCCTCAGCAGAGGCGGAAGATATTCAACTTTCCACCATGATTTGACCAGATGTATGCGAATCATCGTGAAGAGATGCGGTCTAGGTTACTCTCTGTGGTATGTCCAATTGGTCACTGATTGTACACATATTTCTGATGTTGCGAATGTGCCAGGCCTCTGGCTCATCACCCTTGGAGAACTATGTTCAGCTCATTTCTGGTGATTTTCGAAGCTACGTTGCAATGAACCTACTTATTATTGATCATTAGCTGTTGTCATTATCTTCGAACACTCTTTCTACATTTCCGACAAGCGGTGCTATCTTCAGGACAAGCAGGAATCTATTCACTCTTTTCGTGTCGCTCTCGAGCAGTACATTGCGTCTCCGCATGCAGCTGTTGTCAGGGAAGGTGTGAGCCCTGCCGTCCAGGCATATGAGGCAGCTGTCACTACTGCTGCCCTCGCATATGAAGAAGCTATGAGGACCCTTCCTGTTTGGATAGCGAAGTTACCGTTGGAACGCTTCAAGAGGAAGGCAAAAGAAGCCTTTGAACGCCCTCATGAGAAGGAGAAAGAATCTTTGTGTTCTCAGGCGAGGGCGGAGTTAACCAAGAATATTCTTGAAATTACTTTAAATCATCGCCTGCGTATGTCTCACCGCCACGCTGTGACAGCAATCCCACTGATCCGCTTGTCTTTAGCAAGACCTTAATGTTGGGCAAAGCAACGCAACATCGATGATGTTCTGGTTCGGATGGAAGCTGAGCGCTGAGGCGTCTCGGCTGCGAATGCAGGTTGCTTGAAAGGTCTGTCGTGGTAGATTCAGGATGTGGAACTGTACGAAATGGTTGTATGATCATGCAATATGGTGCTTAGTCTGGTATGGCGTATACATATTTGGAGAATGTCGGTCACCCTAGTGGCGAGAACTACTGCGCTTGATGTACTACCTCTCAAGTATCCGTGGTCCTATTTCAAGCGCATCAGGTATGTTCTGCTCCATAGCTTGTCTCAACTTGCGTAACTTTTTCTAAAAAGAATCCCGTTTATTGGCATTCTAACCTTACACTATGTAGACACATGGAATTGAACGTTCCTAACAACGTCAGTGACTCCAGCTGATGGTTGATATATAAGATCTCTGAAAAGACCTGGCTGTAAGCGGAAGATAGCCTTCCTCAATGGACCTCGAACAGCGGACACACCTTGAAAATCTCTAGCTTGCGTTCTTTAAGGGACAGCGTGCAATATGCATGTGGTCATAGCTCCGGGTTATGAAGTTTTATAAGATGGATGCATTATCTGTTATACATTCAGCGTTGGTTACTGCTCTACATGCCACGGTCAAGATCCAAAATCCATTCAAGTTCTCGACGATCGCGCGGATTGTAACCTGAGTCTAGATGCATCTTCTCGAGTGACTGATAGACGACGACGACGTGGAACAAAGGAGAAAGCGACTTACAGGATGTCGGAATCGAGTCGATGGAGAATTTTGCAGCGCTGGATGTCGCCTATACTATGGTCTGCAGTTAGACCTTACTGTTTCATGCGTGTCTTATAAGCATACAAGCGTGTCGAAGTATAACAACTGAATCCCATGTCTATGAGCTTGCTGCGACCGACGACAGTGGCGCCCATAGCTTAGTTTCAGTATCATGAATGAGAACCGGAGAGCCATGTACCCAAGTTCAACACAGATTCTCACTCGCGAGCATTGCATTTGAAATTTGATAGTTCACCTTTGACAGACTTTTGGTAGATTTTTGCTAGCGCTGGGTTTTTGTCGAGTTTTTTTTTCAAAATAACACAGGACTTGCGCATTTTCAAATTCACTCGCACATAAACGGCAACAATTTCTCATTCTGGTTCGATGAAGTATTCTTTTCTCACGCTTCTCCTGGGCGCATGTCCGTATCTCGCCTGAAATTGATTCTTTTATCTGCTGTCATCATGTCGTTTATGCTCGATGGTCAAAATATATCAGTTGTGCGGGACAACTCTTCTGCTCATTCGCTGGTTGCTATGTCGTTTGTGCCGCTCGATCGTTCTCGAGACGGCGTGTTTCAGGCGCTCGTGACTTTGCTCGAAGGCGATGTGCGGTTGTCTACCGAATTTCCGTTTACTGTCCGCGACACTTTGCCGGCCACGGTTGTCTTGAGACGTGATTGGTCCGCGTTTTGTCGCGATATTCTGCACAGTCATCCTGAAGTGCACCTGCCATTGTGCCAGTAGATTTCATAACCTACCAATTGAAGCACCACATCGCCGTTCTAAAGACAATTGCTCTTCTGCAGCGCGTACTCAGAGCCTTTTTCACCAAAGCCTTTCGTCAACATGCTCTCGATGCCTGCCTCTTCAAGAGTGATGTTGACTTTTCACCGTCGGACTGGTCTCCCGTCACATTGCCCCTCATCTTCCCCTCAACTCATTCCACCCGTTTAGAATCGCTGAGCGCGACGATACTCCAGGCTTTACCGCCCTTTTCTGCACGTGCTGTGTCCCGCTCTGTGCACGTACTCAGTCGCGCCGCCTTCGGTCAGCAGGTTATACTGTATGAGTGCAGGAACCAGAGGTAGGTCGAGACCACGGGATGTCACAGATATACAAAGGAGAATAGAGGGCGCGGGAGCAGGCTTCTTGGACTTTGAGGAAGGAAAACCGGCGAACCTGCATAGAGAAGCGAGACAGATTGGTGTAGGAGGGGAACCCTAAAGCTGCACAGTGATTTTATTTTCGTCTTGCGCTGTCTCCTCTTCAGCAGATTCATTGGTCTTGTCATCTTCGCCGTCACTCTTGTCTCCGTCAGAGCACGCTCAGCATATTCACCATTCATCGTTGAATTGCCTAGTAAGTGCCAGTGAAAATCAACAGATTCCGTGCAGCTGAGGAATACAATAATTTTCGAGCCTTTTAAAGCCCTTCAGCTGCTGGTAGAATTCCGTTGCATATGATCACTTCACGATATCCTTACAACTGTGACGTTGCTTGAAAGCTGCGGCAGCCGCGATTATCTCGAGTTCAAACTTACGTAATCCCAACTGCCAGGGATAGGCCTCTCGTTCGCGATGTTTCCCTCATACCGTCAACCTCATCGCCGAGGTACCATTACCATCTTGGTAGCTGCGTTGAAATTAAACGACATACTTAGGCATTCATATTCTTTTTTTCGCCAACTGAAGCGAAAATAAAAGTCAAGGTAGCCAAGCGAGGCCGTACGAATACACAAGATGATCCAACAGTACCGGCGAAAATGGAGATAGTGAGCATATCGTTAGCCTTGAACTTGGTGACGAGTACGACGTACTCACTCGTTTAGAGCAGGAACTCCTGGATGGGAAAATGACCTTCATAAACCTTAAGCTTAGCTCAGGTGGCGTCGGACCATGATACTACTAGTATAACACGCCTCTCACGGATGGTCCCAGTGCCGTCACATCAATCACACGGACGAACACAGCACTTGTGAAGGGCAAAGGTACGGCCTCAGGGAGGGGAAAAAGTTACGAGATTTCAAAACTACTTTGCTTCACGTTGACTGCGGTGGTTTCCGACGTTAGACACGGCCCTATATGACTTTATAACGAAAGCCCGTACCACCCGCTGGTTGACACGTACCCACGATGCTCTGACCCGTGTGGCTACGGGTAGGCCTCTGAAAATTTTGGCATTCGCGGGTTAGGTGCGGGTATAACTCATATCATACCCTCCTTGCAGACTAGAACTTATCTGATGGGTGGTTCTCACACGGGTTTGTATAGGGATGCGATTACATGCTAGGATTCAGAACGGCCCCGAAGCTCGGAGCATGATGTACGCACAGATTCCCCATTGGCACGTTGACACCTACCAAAGATCTAATACATATGCAATTACGTACGAATCAAACGTGCACATGGCACAGGTCTAATTTCAAAGATGATTGCACAGAGATTGAAAAAACTAGTACTATACATACTATATCCTCGTAATACCAACCATATCGGGTCCTGGCAAAATAATTATACACATCCATGTGCGACACCATCAAAATCAGATAGCGATGTCCTGAGGCTGTTGTAGAGTCCTGAGAAACAAACTGCAGTACTGGGTATATGGAATACAATAACAAGTTTACAGTCCTAAGAATCAGGTCACAATGGCCATAGTATGAACCCAATATTGATACCAGGGAATCGATTCACCGAAGCTGGGAGACACAAAGATAGGTACAATGTTTTGGAGGGCGCGGAACTTGAGCTTGAACAATAAGAGCCTTGATTCGCGGGTCATCGTTCTTTATCGTCTTCGTCACTCCATATCAGATCATCACCGTCATCTTCTGGTAGGCCGCAGTTGCCAGTTGACCTGAATGATGAGATAACGTTTCGTCTGCAAACATTATAGTATGTGAGGTTCCGAAAATGAGAAACGAGATATGGAAATAAGATCAGTTACCTTGCGAGCAAATCCTCCACACCCGCCTGTCCTGCTTCCCAGTCTACACGTACCCAGTTATGCACGAGCTCACCGTCGCGATAAACCAGTAGTGTTGGTAGCATGTCGGTGTCGACGGCCTCTTCCTGTTCTCCCTCATCGTCATCATCGTCGTAAAAATGCATCTCACCAGCCTCATCAGTATATGGATCTTCATCATCATCGATAAATCGCCCAGGCATCCCAGACCGTGCCCGAGACGACAAAGATGGCACTGCGGTTGAGGCAAACCCAAGCGCAGCAGCCCGCGCACGAACGAACTTCGTCTCAGGGTACGTCCGCGCAAGTCGCGCCAGTACATTCATCAAGAGCATAACACCGATCCAACGACTACACCACAAAACCAATCAGAACCGACCAACCCATGCCCAACGATCCAACGCTCACCGACTCATAAAGATGAACAACCACCCAAACACCTCTATCCTCCCTCTCCACAGCGCTCACAAACCCCCCACGACCGACCTCCCTCAGATGTCCAAACCGCCCCGCCCTAGGAAGACCCAGTACATCAATCCGCTTTTCCCCCTCTCTCAGGATCCAGCGCCTCTTTTTCCGCCTCCTCCTCTAAAAATGTTTTTCCACCCAAGTTGGCCCTCTCCATCCGTCGGCGCACTTCCTCCATCTCTCGTGCACGCCGCTCAGCCTGTAGCGTAGCCGCCTCGTGTTGATCGCGGATGACGCCTTTTACTCCCGTACGCCCAGGGCCCATCCCGATGGACTCTTGTTGCGCCACATCGGGCTGTTGTGGGGAGGAATCTGAGGAGGCGGATGCGAAGGAAAGGGTTGGGGAGGGGCTGCGTTCGGGAGAGGAGGAACGTGAGTTCGTTCCCGAAGAGCTTGCCTGAGAGGACCAAGTGCTCGATGTCAGCGTCCTGGAAGGCGATGAGCGAATGACGAATATGAGGAGAGTACGCTTACCATTGTTTAGTAAGGTCACTAGCACTATAATTACGATGAGACGGAGTGTCTGACAAGTGCTGTGGGGTGCGGAGCAATCTCTCGATCTCAGATCTACTAGGTGATTTGATTTCAAATCGTCCAAGCACACAACTACAACGCTAGCTTGGAATAATTTCCAAAAAACTTGTCATTTCCACCCTACTACGGTATCATATGCCACAAAGATGCCTCCAGAACCAACGAGAAAAAGGAGATGAGAACGAATGAACGACGAGGAGATAAGCGTATGATGATATGATGTGATGTGATGCGGTGGTATGCTACAGTCATCGAAGACCTTTGACCAGGAAAATGGAAAATGGAAATGAGAAACTGTCCAATGGAAAGGTGTCCAACTCCATGAACTGGAAAGCAAAGATAGCGAGGTATGCGCGCATGGATGATGGGAGCGCGAAGACAGAGGGAACGTAGAGTGAATAGAAAAATGAAGGTGAGAACCAAGAAACGAGTGCTATGGTATTTGTAGTATGTGGGGTTATGGGATGAATGAGGAATGCATGTACGGGTGTTTGATACAGTGATAAACGAACGGTGACGCAGATATACAGTGACACGGCGGAAGTCAAGGTGGGTATGCAGGTAGAGAGCACAGAAGCAGATGAAATGAAGGACTAGACGAGGCTACCAGCACCTCCAATACGGTCAAGCCCTACCCGTTTCAGATCCCGCAATGTGATGTTGACACCGCGGAAATCCTCAAGCCAGACCTGCCGCTCACCACAACGGGCAAGAATCTTGGCCCAAAACTTCAAGATTCGCATCTCGGGACGCTGTCCGCCGCGCATTGAATGGGATGCGCGGCTCAGGTCACGGACGTAGCGTAAAGACGGGAAGGCATTATTGAAAAGTAGCGACGAGATTTGCTCCACCAATGGGAAAAATGGCGCTTCATCTTCTACGTCTGCAGGGAAAGCAGATGCGTCATCCATGAGGCGCTTATCAATATCTCGGATGCCAATGAATTCGAGGCTTTTGTGCCCAGGAAGGAGGACGTGTGGCGCTATCCAATCTGGGTTCTGCCAGTTCCACTCTGCATCCGCAGAACAGATGAACTCTTTGAGGTTGGGGCACCACTCTGCTAGTGGAATCTGTTGCACAGGACGAGGTCGGAGTGATAGGTAGTGCTCGACGACAAGTGAAGAAGAGTGTCCCAGCTCCAGCTGGTGTAGTTTTTTGCCATGCGCGGCAAAGAAATAAGCGAAACCGGGGCCCGCGTAGCCAAAATCTGAGGAGACTACAGAAACATTTCGCAGATTTGGCATGTCCCATGCGGCAAGTACCGCGAATGTTGTGTTATCGAGGGTCAGCTTAAGGGACTGAAGAACAGGAAGGGAAACAATGGGGGATTTCGACGCGAAGAGGTGGCCAGAAACGAGGGGTATGCTGGACGATGAAAGTTCTAGGTATTCGAGGTTAGCTGCAGTGCGCCGGAGGAGTGGCGACACATGTTTTGGGAAGGGGTCATCGCTGTAGTTGGTGAGAGAAAGTCTGCGGAGTTTGCTATTCGAATTCGCGAGAACAGAAACCATCTGTTCCGGGGAACAGCGCACATCGATGAACTCTGAATACCGTGTGCATCTCACTGAGTGATGGTCGGAATAGATGACGAGATGTGGGGCGTAATCGAGAATGGTACGGATGTCATCCGTGGCGCACCGTAGAAGTACGGGTGTTTCCATGTGTAATCGGCGGATGTAGTGGCCACTCGATGGCTTGCCCTCTATAAATTGCGTGAGCAAGGTGAGCGCGAGCATTTTTGCTTGGCTGGCTCGACTGATCCAAACAAACTCATACATGTACTCCTGCATGTATCTATTCCACGCTTTGCTGACAAGCGACAGGTCTCGCTTGATCTTCATGGCGGCGTGGTATTCTGCGACGTCGCATGGAGTTTCCAGAAATGATAGACCAAGGGAGATGTCGAGAGGGTCTGAGTTCATAGTTGTGGCTTCCCGCAAAATCATGACCCAAATTTCCGTGGGTAGATACGGAAGGTCAAGTGCGGGCGAATGAATGAATGATATCCGGGGGGTATCACAGAAGCCGTTTCGCCTGTAACAAGAAATATTAGACAGTGTAGAAGACAAAAAAACTACACGGGTGGTTGCTCGACGTATTATTGAGGGCATACCATCTACCCTCGTCGAGTTCTGCCACGCATCGACAGATGAAACACTTACCGTTTCGCATGGACCATCGAGGACATCGCTGTCAACAGACAACGGATCTGACGGACAATCTTTGGACTGCCTACAAAGCGCATGATCGGACAAGATGAATAGAAAAAAATCGGAATGAAAGGGAGAGTTAAAAATTGGTGGCTCGGTGTCGATCTTGAAGGTAGTAAGGAACTAAGTAGTAGGCTAGCCAGCGTCTATATATCCCGACCCTGCCTCATTGATATTTCACACGCTGTTTCAATCTACTGTATGTAAGCACTTTTGATATCCCATAACTTGGCAGAGATAAAGATGCTGTACTTATAACCGTATTCTTAGACAAGGAACAGTGCCAGCTTCATCATATCGGCCTAGTCAGCCCACAAATCCTAAAATATAGTCTAGTATTTTAAAAATCTTCTGCCTAATATCCTTTCGACTACTCAGAGCCTCTGTGGCCGCTAAATTGAATCCAACCCCGCTTGTCGTAAATAATTCAAGGGTTCACCCTCGGATGCAATGGCATAAAACGCCGTAGGACCTACGCGAGGCGGCAAGTCGCATAAATGATATAGGCTCCGCGGTTGGGATATGATAACTCTCGCCGCATGCAACAAGAATCGATTGACTCTAATGAAAATGCATATCTAAAGGTAACCGCATGGTCTTATGTCACTATTGGAGCTTCGCCAACGCGGCCGCACGCCGGTGTGGAGAGGCTTGAGTTGGGTTCAATCATTGGCTTCGTCTAGACGAGTCTAGGCACATCGTAGCACAAGCCGGACGCTGGCGAATACCGTCGAATTCAAAATCAAATCCCCCGTGTTCTACCTTTTTTTTTTTACCTTCGCGACTGGACGTCAAACAAGGTTCATAAATCACGATTGCTATGGCCATCGAATACTTATCGAACGACTTGAAGTCAAAACTTAATAGCAAAAAAACCAGGTCTGGTGATCCCTGGTGATCCGTGGTCATATAGAGATCGGAACTTCCGCCGAGCACTCGTTGTGCAATGTGCATTCTTCCGGTGAGGTTATTACTAGTACTATTTGGGTGCTGGTATGACGGCAAAACGCGCGCGGGTAGTTCGGTGTTCATGAAGACAAGCAGGAACTTGAAGGTTCAAATCAGGATCTATGCCCCATGGTGTGCATTAACTTTGAACGCTGAACTTGGCCGTTTTTAGAATTAAGTCCTCATATTTCAAATATCCTGAAGGCTTAGTCTTGAAGTTTAGGCGAGAGGAACCGTACTTATTAGGCGAGTTGTGACACTAACCATGGGATTCATATGGAGGGTCGAGAATCTACTAGTACTTACTTGCAGAATGTTCTTCAAGAATTGCGCCCACAACAAGAATACCCTTCACCCAACTTGAATCCTTACACAGTGACCAAATGTCTTCTCAGCCTATCGGTCGAGTATTACCCACGTTACCGATTACCCCCGGGCATTGAAAAATTAATGCAGTAACGTGATAACTAAGTACAATAGAAGTCTTCAGTCGTGCTCACTGCTTACTATGATCAGTGGTGATGGTTTGACGCGTCCCAGAGACGCTGTTCGTCGGATTGTCGACTCACCTAATACTCAGGTAGTCATCATAGGTTACAAATCTCGCATTATTCAAGACCGGTCGGCTGAGTCTAATTCTGCGGGTCTCCTTCGTTTACGTTGATGCGTTAGGTTTTAATTTTCATGGGGGAGCGGTCCCGATATGATTGGTGGAGACTTAACTGAGCTCGGCTGCTGCAGATTATCAGTCACGGTAATTTGGTAAGTATTTGTGATTCCGGGAACCTTCAGCTGTATATTGCACATATCATGTAGTGTTGTTGCGAGGTGAACTAATTGAATCGAAGCAGAAATTTTGTTACGTTCGATGTGACTTTCGCTATGGACACCAAGAGGTCACTGGTTTGTTGGCCAAAGTCAGACTCGTTCCGCTTAATGTTTCACTCGTGTCGTGGCGCGACCTAGAGACTTGTTGTTGCTTTGCACTGCTCGCCACCCGTGATGATGTCATAAGCAGTGTCAAGTACGGACCAGGCGCTGTTACAGAAGTGACAACCGCTGGATTGATTTGCTTACAGCGGTCGTATGTTAACAGACCAGGTTTCATGATCTTGCAAGTTATTCCACTCCTGGGTCCTTGGGTGCCAAAAAAGACTGATTGCTGATCAGTGGACAGGCTTCGGAACTCGGAGTTACGACTGTAAGTAGACAGTTGCAAGTAAAGCTAAAACAAAATGAGAGGTGTCTACAGCGAATCATAAATATTGGTAATTGGGTTGCTCGGATGACAGACTCGGGGGATGACGAGGTCTGGGCTGTGAGTTACTAATGTTGATCACAAAGAGTCGGAAATTCGGGATGGTAATAGGTCGGAACGTAAGACATTTTCACTCATCAAACTTGATCCAAAGGAAAAAAGGTGCAGCATCAAACAAGAGTTTGGACAGAAGGTAGCCAAAGGTGCTTACATGTTTGGGGTTGCATACTCGGTCCGGGTGACTGGACTTCTCTTGCGGTTAAAACAACCCACCTACGAATGCACCTGCACCCGCAATGCTCTGACCTGGGTGATAAGGGACCAGAGGAATGTTCGAATACTCTTACCTGTGGATTGCATTTGGGTAGGTGACCCAGGTCGACCGTGAGGCCTTGAGGGTCATCATTCCTAACCTTTCACAGATCACTACTTCCAGGCACGGTGTTATCAGAGGTCCTCAGCGTCGTTTAAACACGCCTGACTCTGTCCGCACACTAGCCAACAAGGTAACTCCCTGCATCGCCTGGTAACGTCGACTGTCATTAGGAGACACGATGGTCAAAGCAACTCGAGGTGGCGGTGTAAAATAGAGTGGGAGTAGGAGTTCTAAATGTAGCTAGGGCCTAGGCACTATCATCAACCATCATGCGCCAAGTACTGTATTAGTTTGGGACTAGCAAAGTACTAGCAACCGCTCTGCTAGTAAATGGCCATAGCATCATCCTTCAAGTTGGTCTCCAGACTTTAACCAGAGCCAAGCTGCGTCTTTTCGTCTCTGAGGCCTGGTGAGCGTGCCTCTTCACAGACCCAATTGGGTTGCTCAAACATCTGGTCTCAAACACTCATGTGACGTATATATCCACTGCGAACAGCGCGGTGGATCACTGCATCGATCGTCATACTAGTTGCGTCACGCATGACAACTGACATAGCGCTACGCCTCTTCTAATTTCTAAAGCCGCACTAACTGTCAGTGATCCACCACAAGCCACAGGCCCCCGGGATGCGTGGTTTCAAGTAGGTCTGAACTAATGGTGAAAAAGTCTCAACTAACTTGTAATCAGCCCTGGATTTGTCTGGATTTTCGTCTTAGGCCTTCTGTGACTGGACTTGCATAGTACCAGGTATTCTGGGGCTGTTGTTTTGTCTAGACTTGCATATATGATGCGCGGAATCTTTTCTAGAATACAGAATTCAAGGTGAAAGCATCATAGACATAAATTATGAGCAATAAGTATGTGTCCCACTGTAGCTGCTTACCATCCTTTATGGCACTGCACTGTAACGTCGATGCCGAGGACTGCTGAAAGTTGAAACCTCATGATAACTTTGGAGCTTCAAATTTCTTGTCGAACCTGATCAAGAAAATTAAAATGAGTACGGGCTTGCTGAGCGCGACGTCGGAAGTGTCGCTGTAAAATCAGGGCAAATTCACATTTCGACCCAAAATTTTGGATAAATATCAGACCGCAATTACAATCAGGTCTGGGGGCCTTCCATTACCCAATAGGTTTAGTCTCCAATCAGCGCTTCAGCACTGGTCGGTGGCAGCTCGACGGCTATAAGATAGAACATGAGCGTTGCACTATGCGTTTACCGTCCTTCATTCCTCCGTTTTTTCCCTTTCACAAAGTTACTCTATTTACGCTCATAGACCATTATCAAAGCAATGATTGACTTAACATTTGAATTCAAGGCCCTAGGAGCATTGGTTGCTCTCGTTCTAGCAGGCAGTTTCCTCCGCAATAAGATACGTTCAAGGTCACGCTTGCCTCTTCCTCCAGGACCCCCTGGACATTGGCTGTTCGGAAATGCTATACCAAGGACCAAGTGAGCACATACTCTCCGAGTTCATGTGGACACTAACAATAAACACATTGCAGCCAATCTCAACATTTTGCTGAATGGATTAATACCTACGGGCCTATCATCTCGCTTCGGGTCGGGCCCAAGGTCATGATCATCATTGGCAGATATCAGGTAAGATGACTTCGAACCAATGGCTACTAGAGCGCATACTCACTTGCACAGGAATCCGTTGACATAATGGAGAAAGAAGGTGGTCTACTAGCGGACCGCCCCCGTGCAGTTGCAGCAGGAGAGATTCTATCTAGCGGACTACGTATGATCCTTGCGCCCGCAGGAGAGCAGTTCCGGAGACTTCGCAAGTTGCGTAATATCCTCTCTTGGCGACTGCTTTGTTGAAGTTGTATTATCCAGGGCTGCACACACTCACCTTCAAGCGAAGGCCGCGGAATCCTATGCGCCCCTCCAGATGGACGCCGCCCGTGATGTCATCCTTGACATCCTTGATAACCCTAAAGGACACCAAGCAGCCGCGAATCGGTGTGTCTTACTTTATGGCTGATTTCATAACCACTCACGCATTCAACTCAAGCTACGCCGCTTCAGTCATCTTGCGTGTCATGTATGGGAAGTCCACGCCCACCGCCACAGATGCTCCCGAGATCATCATCATCCACAAGATGCTCAAGCGCTTCCAGGGGCTTATGCGACCTGGTGCATCATGGATAGAACGCTTCCCAATACTTAGATATGTCCCGGGATACACAAGGGAGTTAGAGGAATGGAGAAGGGAAGAGAGTCAGCTCTTCCATGATCAACTTGATCGTGTTTCGAAAGAATTGGTCGGTTTTTAAAACATCTTTCCTAAATACCCACCTGACCAGTTCTTTGTAGGCGACCGACAAAGCTGGACCCTCATTTGCTCGGTACCTTCTTGAGAATCAGTCTTCGCACAAGCTTTCAGACGAAGAAATGGCCTATCTCACCGGTTCGCTCTTTGGTGCCGGTTCAGACACGACTGCTGTCGCGATTATAGTTGTTGTGATGGCTGCTGCATGCTTCCCAGAGGCGCAGGAGAAAGTGCAAGAGGAGTTGGATGCCGTCGTTGGTCGTGACAGGGGTAAGTCAACATGTGAGCTCATCTGAATAAACGAATCTCAACCCGGTTATCATAGCTCCCACGTTCGATGACTACAGTTCCCTCCCGCAGGTTGAGGCATTCATGTTGGAATGTCTTCGCTGGAGGCCTGTAACAACTCTTGGATTCGCCCACTGTGCCCAAACCGACATCGTATACGTACGTTTCTAATGCTCTGGCGTGACTTCTGAATTGATTCACTGGTTGAGCAGAAAGACATTTGTATACCACAGGGTGCTATCGTCTTTGGCAACCACTGGTACTGAATGATGTGTATTCTAGGCGAAATGTATGTGCTGATCACCCTTTGACAGGGCTATCTCGCGCGATGCGAGTGTCTACCCCAACCCTGACGCGTTCATCCCTGAGAGATGGCTCGACAGCGATGGTAAAATCCGGGAAGACCTCAAGTTCCCTTCGTTCGGTTTTGGACGCAGGTATGCCTTTCCCTGATAAACCTCGTTATACCTACTGAAGAACGACACGCAGAATCTGCCCCGGTCGGCACATAGCGAATCGCTCGGTCTTTATCAACCTCGTGCTCCTCTTGTGGTCGTTCAAGATCTCGCAGGACCCGGAGAACCCTATTAACCAATCGGGCTTCGTGGATGGTGTGATTGCGCACCCAAAACCATTTGCTGCGCGCTTCAAGCCGCGGTTTGGAGATGAGGCGTCATTGAGGAGCGTGATGGCCAAGTATGGAGAGTTGTAGGATCTTGAGCATGAAGTAGTGACGTATTTATAGTGCTTGTGATGTGATAGTATCTTCGTGCCGAGGACTGGTATTTTGGCACCCTATGGCGTCAATCATATTGATACGTTCTTTCTAGTGTCGCATAGTTCAAAACAACGTAGTAGTATTAGGGATGTCAACTTTGACAAAACTTTTATTTGAGTCCAGCAAAAGTTTCGATGTCCGAATCGAGGGTCGACCGGTCAAGAATGGTTATCAGGCTGGTTCATGGTCTTGCTTCGCTTCTGAACATCGGCTCACAATCACAAGGGAATTCTGTTCTATGGCCCCAGATAACTAATACAGTGGTCACCAGGCATGGATCCTCATGTGCTCCCAAAATGACCCGCACTTCGGTTGTCATGGGTAGATGAAGACTACATTGGCGACATATATGACATCCTAGACTCTGCGGGTGTTGTTCACATGACCTCATGCTCTTTGGATATCCTCGCAAGTTCGTCCCTTGCTGTCTTGTACATGATCTGATTGAACGCTTCCGCATTCTGATCACTGTAACACAAAGGTCAGTGTGTGGAAGCCTGTAGATGGAAAGGGGACGTACTCATCGAAATCAGCTTTCAAGGATGAACCAGGTGCCGCCAGGGCCACCTTCTCATAATCTTTTCCGTAGTCCGAGGTCCACTGAAGGTACAATTAAATACCCGGCAACGAGAAAACCACATGCGACACACCTTGGAAAACAGCCTCAACTTCCACGCGCTCCGTGGGGTATTTACGTTGCAGCCCTGTTCCGTAAAGAGGATGTATTCGTACAATGTCTGCACTTTCATCCAGGTCCACGCAGCCTGCGGCACCCCAAGCTCCTCCGTCCGGCACGCGCGACACGCAGCTAGGTTGGAAAAAAGCCTGGTGAACGCTTTGGCTAGAGAGTTGATTTGCACAGGGTCGAAGTTGCACTCCAGCCACGAAGGACCAAACTCGATCATCTGGATTGAGGGGGATGAGAGGCTGAGGTTTGTTCCTGAAATATTCTCGCAGGCGTCCACGGCCTGTATGCATGCATCGATACTGGCTTTCGTAGATGCATCGAGGCACAACCCAAGCGCTTTCAAGTGGCGACAATATCGTGCATAGTGCACCAGGGACGCAATGCCGGCTGGAGGTTTGTGGGTCCAGACAACACGCTGGACGATCGACGACAGGTATAGTAGCCGCACAGAGCGCCATGTCTGCGCGATGCGCAAATGGTCTTCGTCTGTGAGATAGAGTGGAATACCGAGACAGACCGAAAATATCTCGAGATTCTGGAACTGCAGGGCGGGCTCAATGGCGTGTATGTCTAGTATGAATTGGCGAGTGTCGATTCCCGAATCAGCATCCCAGTGTGCAAGGTCGGTGTTTGAAAGCACAGAAGTCATTATAATCTTCTGTAACGACTCCCTGGACGCGGTTGCGACTAACCCTAGGAGTACTAGTGCAATATCGGCATTGGTGTAAAGACCGTGCATCCGTAGAATCGCGGATTGGATGGCGCGATTAGCTGGGAATGCAGAGAATATGCGACTGATGATATCGGGAGAGCCATCAAACGTGACGTTCTTCAGCGAGCTGAATGTCTCTGGGGCGAGGGAGGAGAGGCGGGGAATTTCTTCGAAAGGTTTCTCGCAAGCCTGAATAGTCAGGTCCTCTAGCTTGCAAAGCTGTGACGTTAGATTGAGGACTTGGGGCAAGGAAGCGGCAGTTATGTAAAATGATGCATGTGTTAGGCTTTGAAGACATGCTATATCCAGATGATCTTGATTCGGGGCCTTAGTAAGTGACAACAACGGCAGTGCTTCGTGCAAATCAACTGCAGAGAAGTGTACAAGCTTGGGCGCATACCGAAAAATAGTCATGTACACCGACTTGATGAGGTCGCCCAGGTCTAGCGGGCGATCGAAAACATATAAATTTTCGTCAAAAGAGAGGGAAATGTCGGTCAATTCGGGTGTGATAAGGGCTGGGAGAAGACGGAGGCCGGCCTCGGACGATATGCGAAGGCGGAGGACATCTACGCGAGGAGTCAAGAAGAGATTGTGCTTGACAATGTCGTTTATTAAATTGCGAGGGATAGGCTCGCGAGGCTCCGAAAAGGATAGAGTGCGAACGCGGCTGGATATTGAGATATAACGCTGGTGCTCTGACGACTTCAGGTCCCCAAGAACCTGCGTAAAAATCAGTAAACTGAGGGTGACGGGTAATGGGCCGACGAGACGACCTTTGAAAGCCGAGCTTTATCACCATGCTCTTCGTGAATTTCAAGAGGAAGCAGCCGAAGAAGCGGGAGCAGGCTGTCGAGATTTCTCCAAAGGAAATCCAATGCAGGGTCTCGGAAAGTCTTGCAGACCTGAGAAACCCTAGCCATGTCCTTGATGCCCCGGCGGAGGTTGAGTCCCTCGTCATCATTGTACACCTCGCAGAGAATGTGAATGAGCAACTCGGTGATTGCGAGAGCGCGATGCATTCGGGTACATGACTGTAAAGGTCGTCCGAACGTTCAAATCCTCATAAATCGCGATATCGATTCGGAGTCGCTATCAGGTTGATATGATGTTTCACTCAACTGACAGGTCATGTCAAGTACCATATGTCAGGAAGGGACTTATTAAGGTCCAGTACGTGGTAACAGCTTGTTCGCCTCGATCAAAGGTCTCGAAGCAAATGAAACAGTCATATAATGCTGAAACCACCGTGGTAACGGCACACGCCGGCGTCGGTGCCAGCCCCCGCTTATTCCCGGTGTCCATCGAATTATGTCGGGATATCCGTAAACGCAAACTAATAGTCTTTTTATACCATTTCCTGCCCGCCTCACGCCTGTGTCCACATGCGCATCGTCCGAGTCTCTGTAGTGCTAAAGGCCACGAGACTCGACGTCTGAAGCTTCCTACCCTCAACTAGCCCTCCCCCAGCCGTAAACTACCCTGCCGGTGGGTCATCGTTGCTGGGAGCAGCTGGCCGGTCGTCGTTTCACGGTTGCAGTCGTGCAACAGAGCCTGTACTCCCACTAGGTATATAGGCTCAGTAGCATTATCCTAAACAGAACGAGAACGCGGTTGTAGCCCCCTGACGAGAACTTTCGCAGGTTGCCATCCCCGCCATCCCAGCGTTCCTCTTGCCCTAGCGAACAGACTCTTATTCTAGGAGACGGGTGACTGCAGCGGGTGCTAAGAACGTGGTCTGCTTTGTGATGACCTGCTGGACGCTCTGGCTTGGGCTTATTCAAGGCTAGTCGCTATTATCTCCTCACCTGCAAACGTCACGATACGTCCTTCTCTACGCCACGACACGTCTTTACAATCACTGTAGGTTCTTTACCTATCATTGCTGGATTACAACTACGACTCACGTCAATCTGGCAGCTGGTTATTGACCGCCGCACTCGCGAAGGACGCAATGGAGCACATCCAAGCTATATATGAGCATGAAGAGTGGAATCAAGCATGTGAATAGGGGAGGGGATGGGCAGTCAGTCGCCGTCAACCTCGCGGATTATTCAAACTCCACTAAATGTCAGCTGCCATCATGATAGCCATAGACTGGACCCAGATCTACACGAACAAGCCCCAGAAGTCTACCATAGTCAGGCCATGGAGTTGCCATTTCCTGGACGTTCTCGGTTCAGTTTGTTCGTTGATAAGCTACCAACTCGTACTCATTTTCGTGTCGTCGCCATGGGCGCGCTCCACCCGAACCCCTCTTCTGCTCCACTTTTGCTCAGGCATGTACTCCACAGTTCCTTTGTGTTCTGAAACTTTCGCACAGTTGCCGCTGATCGAGCGTGAGAGCAAACTGGTTATCTGTTTCGCATTTTCGACCTCACCGTTATGGCGTCGTCTTGGTCTTTTCATGGCATCGTTGGTATTCAGAATGCGACTACCTACGCTCTTGACAAGAAGCGGTTCTGGAAAATGTATGGATTTGTGCCTCCTTTTAGAGACAGAAGATAGTGGCAGTGATCTTCCTGCCTCCGTTTTCACTGTACACAGCGCTATCCAGGGTGCGAAATCGTCACGACATTCGGGCGTTTGTTTTCACGCACCAATGGAGGAAGAGAGACGGGGAACGTAGTCTATTCTTCATTACTGCTGTAAAGCAAATCCGAGAGGATAACAATATACGATACAACACAAATTGGTTCCGCGGGATCGTCCGACACAATGTATAGACGCCCGCAGGCGAGCGGATTGCTTGTTATCTACAAATCAACGTTCGTAAATGGTGAACGCCCTTCCACAAACAACGTCCACCCTTCACATCTTTCCGGCAGCGCATCGAATGGCATACTATGCAACTTTCTTGGAGGCACTCCCATCTCAGTGCACATGGACCGTGTCTCTGCAAAGCGCTGTGCGGCTAACGCAAAGTCCCCTTTCTCAAAGGCAATCTCCCCCAGTCCACGTATGCTGAATGCCTTGAAATCAAGATGTCCTTGGATATCACAACCTTCAATGGTGGCGGTAAAATGAGAGACTGCCCTGTCGTACTCGCCTGCATTGAGCTCGACGCATGCCGAGCCATAAGATCTGTGGAGAAATGAGGCTGTACTGGGCAGGGCACAGAATGTGACGTTTTGGGAGGCTTTGTGGATAATCTCTCTCGCAAGGTCATAATGCCCCTGGTTGCTCGCAACGACGGCTTTCCAGACGGCATACCACAGCACTTGGTAGGGATCATCTCCCTCGTACATCTCTACGATTTCCTGCAGGCGATGTATTGCGTCCGATAACCTGCCTCCGCAAAACGCTACCCTCCGCAAGCGCCTCAAGTGCGTCCCTGCGGGGCTCGAGATTTCCAGTACTTGAAGCATTGCAAGAGAAGGTCCTCTAAGTGCGTCTCCACCTGCACAACATCTTCCCCATAGAAGTGTTTAACCCGCCAGTGGCAAATCTTGGACCGCAAGCCCCAGAAGTCTTCGTCCAAGAAGTTCACAAATAATTCGTCCGCAGATGTTGTGAACGTGAACAACTTGGCCCTATGCAAGAAAAACCAAACACAGGCTTTTTGTTCTTTGCTGATATATTGCCACGAGTCGGAATGCTGGAGGTCCTCAAGGACCTGTTGAGATTTGAATGAAGCGGCCTTGGCATGTGTATAGGTCTGCCACATGGAGAAATGCAGCATGCCACCATCTCGTGGTTGCCGGCGGTAAGATAGAGTTGCTCAGCAGCCTGGAAGACCTGTATGACTTCTTTGAACTGAGAAAGAGCAAGGTGGAGATTGCCGAGATACCACAAGCAGTATGCTTTGGGCTCCCACGCGGAGGAGTTCTCGACGATGTTGAGAATAGCCGGAGTAAGGGTAGTTGGTCGAGGAAGATGCCACTCTAAGCACTTCAAAAATCGCCGGCAAGTGTAATAAGTGTCTTCAGGGATGTGGGTGAGGTCGAAAGCAATGACATGCTCGATGTTGAGGTGATCCGAGATAATGATATCAGCATCATCATCTCGTTCTTTCCAACACTGTTGGACAGTGCAATAGTAGAAGGTGCGTATCTCTTGCAAACATGTGGTATCAGGTGGCAGCAGCGAATCTCGCACATAATGTCGAATGGGTGCAAGCATTTTGATGAAACTGTCTTGACGATAAACAAGAGATTGCATGCACAGAACATCACATATAGCGTCGACTTGCGGGAGAGACGGCAACAAATAGCCAACCAGGGCCTCGTTGAGACCCTGAGGCAAGAAGGCGATGACAGCCAATATACCGGTGGCCGTCCTCTCCGAGCTTCTCGACCGACTGGCGAGTTGAGCGACAGCTGCATGGTGTATGACAAGCTTTGTAGCTTTCCCTCCCATGGTTTAGTACCGCGCTGTGCCGATCCTTCCATCTATCCAGCAGCGTGAGTGGAGACCAGCTGTTTTGCTGTGCAGCATTTGCGAGTAGATTGATGGAAAGAGGGTGAAATCCTAACTCCTTAAGCAGGTTTGTTATTTCTCCCTCCGCATTGCTACGACTGGCTGGGCGGTAAATTCGAAAGAAAGCCTCCAAAGCAGAGCTCAAATCCAATGGCGGAATGTCCTTTGTTATCCATTGCACGTTGGGCGCATTCCTTCTACTACATGACGTGAGAATCAGAATGACACCTGGGGACGTCTGCAATTTCAGCAATAGCTGGTGGTATTTCCCTGAGCGCCGAAGATCCACTGGCCTCTTCGAAGGTCTCAGCATTATCGAGAACAACGAGGGCACTAGCAGAACGAAGAAAGGAGGTTATTTAGTCGGACAGGATCAGCGCCAGCAAGCTCTATGCCAAGGGCTCCTGAAAACCTAAGTCATAAAGGTTTGAAAAGTGATGGTCGAAGGATCCAGGCCATCGTAGGTCACGAAGTAGCGTCTGTCGGCAAAATTTTCCATGATATCTGGCTCGTGGAGGATAGCTTTGGCAAGAGAACTCTTTCCCATGCCTCCTGGACCAATCAATGCAATGTGCTCGCCATTGACGACAAGGTTGGTAAGCTCTGCAACGAGATCTCCACGGCCATAAAACATGGAAGGCCGTGATGGAGGTGCGGGTGGGCGCTCACAGTTCTATATGCCCTACAGGACTTTACACCTTAGTACTACTACTATACTGCCAGTGTATTACATCCTAGTAGCGCTATTAGTATACTTCAATTCAATTACAATGGGTTTCAAAATTTTATCAAGTGCGAACTCGGAACCAGAAATTCAGAATTCAAACACAACCTGCGATCATCATTGCAATGACATCTATTGTACTGATATACTTAAAGTTACATTAATATATACATGCGAAAAATGCGGTAAACAGTAGTTTCGGGCGGCGTGTGATCGCGGAAGGGACGAAGAAAAAAGAGAGAAAACGAAACGGACTGAGTGGGCGGTGTATGTCGACATTAATCTAGCTGGACCGTGATGTGATGACATTCGAGTGATTCTAAATATATAACATTAGCGTTGTAGGGTAGTATGGAATTGTAAGAACTTACCTTGCAAAACACTCTGTGCGGGTCCGTGGTGAGAGAGACCATGTTTTTGAAATGTTATCCGCATGTGAGCTATTCCTACATCTGCCTTGGCGAGGTTCTGCTTCGAAATATCGGATTTGTGCTTGGAGAGATTCGCCAAGACTTCGTGTTCGCGGACCACGCAGTCAGCAAGCACTTTCTCTGCGTTGACGACATCCCGTCTTGCCCTTGCGAGGTCCAGGACGAGGTTTGCTTCGAGATTATCGGCATCACTGATCGTCTGTGAAAATGTTAAGGAGTATTGTTTATGACGTAAGGTATGAGTTACTTACCATTGACCTGATAGCGTCGACTATGTCATACAAGTCCGAAATACCGCTACCAGAGTGACACATATTATTAAGGCTTGCATGCCAGTGAACAGGGCAACGTGAGGTTGATGGTAAATCACTGATATTCAGCTTGACTGGTGCGTTTGTTGACATGGCGTGTTAGAAAAACAATTTTATTGGTTCCGAGAATGTAACTCTCACCTCCATAACTAATATGTCCAACTCATACCAGTGTCCTTCGTGCGGCAAAGACAACTTCAAAGACCACGGCGCTGTTGCCCGACACATGAGTCAGCCTCGCTCTGGCTGTAGTACTTGGCTACAGGATCTCATTTGTTTGCGTTCAGCGTCCGTCCGTACCGCAGACTCAGACTCCATGGATGTCGACCACGCACCAAATATTCCTGATGTTGACCAGGAGCTTGATGGGGCTGGATTTGGAGACTGGGATGGGGTATTTCAGGGTAGAAGTGATGAGGGTGATGATCAAGTCCACGAGGAGGTGACACCGACTGACTCAGACTTCATCGACTGGCATCCCAAACCCCCTCAAACATATGGCAGGGGTCACACTTTCCTCGACTCGTTTCGTTCTGACGCGAACAACACATATCGCAAAGAAAATCACTATTACCCATTTAGCGGCCGGAAAGATTGGGAGGTTGCATTGTGGTTACTGCGTTCGGGGTTGAGCATGGTGAAGGTCAACAGCTTTCTTTCACTCGAGATGGTCAGTTTTAGACTTATTCATTGTGTTTACTATTTTGACAAGTGTCTTGTTAAGATCAAGAGTCTTCCATTATCTTTTCGTTCAGCCAAGGAACTACGCGGTCGAGCGGAAATGCTGCCTGGCGGTCCACCCTGGATGTCCCAAGTAATCCCTACTGTACATCCGACAAAATCACCTGTCATTTTGTATTGGCG
The DNA here is from genome assembly GCF_016647625.1 of Suillus subalutaceus. Classification (NCBI taxonomy): domain Eukaryota; kingdom Fungi; phylum Basidiomycota; class Agaricomycetes; order Boletales; family Suillaceae; genus Suillus; species Suillus subalutaceus. The sequence continues at coordinate 265,761 of NW_024540301.1, forward strand.
TGATCCCCTGGAATGTATCGCGAGCCTCTTAAATCACCCTTTCTTTCATGATCGAATGGATTTTACGCCTCGCAGGGTGTATGCTACTGCGCAGCGACTGTGCCGCATATACTCTGAATGGATGACTGGTGATGACGCCTGGAACATGCAGGTACATTTTTCTTTCTTTCTGCGAGTCGTTGTACTTACTTGTTTTCAAACAGTCAGCCCTCCCGAGAGGTGCAACACTCCTTGGGACAATTTTGTCATCTGACAAGACCAATATCTCTATGATGACCGGTGACAGAGTCGCACATCCCCTCCTCATCAGCCTCGCCAATATACACATGTCTACACGACTCAAATCGTCATCTAACGCCTTCGTTCTTACTGCCCTCCTCCCTGTGCCGAAGTTTATTCACAAAAAAAAATGTATGCGAGGCATACTCGAGGATCGGCTAATCCATGAATGCTTGAACATCGTGCTACGTCCCCTCAAACAGGCCGCTCGTGAAGGAGTTATGTTATCCGATCCTATCGGGCACAGTCGATACTGCTTCACACCTGCTCGTAAGCTATATCGTTGACACTCCGGAGGCCATGATGCTAGCTACTGTCGGGGGAAAAACCTCCCCAGTCACTATGGCAATGTACAGACAGTTTGGAGACCCTTTCCGCCACGAGCCTCGCACAAAATCAACTACACTTGCCCAGCTGCGCGTCGCCCGAGTAAGGGCTGATCCCGACGATATTGAAGCATTCTTTCGTGAAGCTCAGAAGTTTCGTTTGAATGGTGTATCCGACCCTTTCTTTGCGGACTGGATCCTTTCTGAACCATCCCATTTTCTCACTCCCGAAACTCTCCACCACATTCATCGGGAGTTTTATGATCACGATGTGAAATGGCTCGTTTGTGCAGTCGGGGACGTAGAGCTTGATTTTCGCTTTTCTGTGTTGCAGCCCATCACGGGGTTTCGCCATTTTCACGGGGGCATTTCGAAGCTCAAACAGGTCACAGGATGTGCTCAGCGTGATATCCAGCGCTCAATCATTGCAGTTAGCTGCAGATGCGGCACCTAGTGCCGTGATCACTGCCATCCGAGCTTTGATGGACTTTCGCTATCTCGTGCAGTCACCTCGGATTGACAACAATGTTCTCGGATGCATCTCTGCAGCACTCAATGAATTTCACGCCAACAAACACGCAATCATAGCTGGTGGATTTCGTCGCGGTCAGCGTAATAGAGTCATCGATAACTGGTTTATCCCGAAGATTGAGCTTATGCAGAGTATAGTTCCAAGTATTCGAAACAGTGGAGTTATCATGCAATGGACCGCTGACACTACAGAACACGCATACATCACTGAAATCAAAGATCCCGCACGCTCGAGCAACAATAACAATTACGATTCACAAATCTGTCATCATCTGGACCGCGCTGATAAATGTTGTCGCTTCGACCTCGCAACGAGTCTGCTGGAAAACATCCCAGGCTCAAATCAGCGGACTACAGATCATGGTGATTCTGATTCTGATGATGTCGACTTCGATGTCGACAATGATGACGATGATGACATCCCAGCAGAACTTCTTGCGACCATCACATCTCCTGGCCATTCACGCCCCATCACCAATCACTTTGCAATTGCGAAGCTCCTCCAGGACAGGGAGGTGGGGACGGTTCCCATGCCATTGTGCTCATTCTCTGTCGGACGTACATCATTTCATCTTGCCCATGTCCCATCCATTAGATCCATTTCTGTTGACGACACAGCTCTCAAGTTTGATGTTCCAGACCTGCGACCAGCCATTGCTGACTTTCTTAGTCGCGAAGCTGCTCATGGGCAGGATTACGTTCATACTATTGGGGGGGCTAGGAGAGCTAAACCCACCGCTTCACTTCCATTCGAAAAGCTCCAGGTCTGGTTCAAGCTTCGATTGCAGGATACGGATCTTCATGATATCAGTGTCGTGCGGCCTGCTCAGACCCTGAATTGTTCACCACCTTCTGGTGTCTGGACTTGCGGCCGGTATGATCCGGTCATTGTAAACGACAATGCGAGATGCTCATGGCCTGCTGATGGTCTTCATGGTACGTTTTTCTCTCCTCCCGTGCTTATTATTCTCATTATTAAATCTCAGGGCACACCAGTTGGTGAAATTAGGCTGATTCTGCGTCCTGTTGGAAAAGCTGGCACATATTGGTCATGGAAGGACCGCTTCCTCACCTACGTCTATCGCTTCGACATCATTCCACAAGGTGGAAGTAATTGTGAACCGAGTACTCAAATGCACATACTTAAACGAGCGAAGCGCTCAAATGGTACTCGGGTGGGTGATGTCGTACCAGTTACGCAGCTCAGGGCACCTGTCAACCTTGTACCTCGCTTTGGTGCAAGTGCGGACAATCGTCTCACCCAATATAACAGTATGGAACATGCTTCAGAATTTTGGCTCAATAAATACTGGGACAAAAACACATTCTTCCCTCTTTCCATGTAGCTGTCGCAGATTGGTTTTTTTTAACTCATGTATACTAGTAAGATAATCGCTTTGGGTGAGAAGCCTGTTTATTATTAGTTCTTGGAATGCTGCGCTTTGCGGCGCATGATAGCACTGTCTGAAACGATCCCACTGTTGTCAGTACTAGCGCAAACCAGACAAAAAATGGCTTCCTTTTTCAGGACGGTTGACAACAGAATCAAACTTTCCTCCTTGTTGTCCATCCCCGACAGTCAGCGATGTCCATACCATGAACAAAATCACTTCTGACGAACTCAATCGTTTGGTTACTGCACGAGGACGCACCAGAGGCATCGCAACCGCTGGGGCACTTGCTGTCTCATATTTTTAAACCTTTCAAGGTCCCTCTCCCTCATGTATCTGAACTCCAAATTCCTCTAAAAAAAATCATCCATCCCAACGAACACGTCAGATCGCAATATCATGGCTTATCACCAGATTCTCTCGTGCCACTATACAACATCGAAACGAGTACTTGGAACTGGGATCTTCCAGTTAATCCCCCTGGAGGTGGCTCGGACTCAGACACTAGTGGTGGTAGTAGCCACGGTGCTCCAGCGAGTCAGGACCCAGAGGTTGCAGAGAGTGCAACTTACGAAGAAATTTTCGCATCCTTTATGAATGCTCTTGCTGGCTGTTTATCAGCATCACAACCCCTCCTAGAACGCGAGTGTTATGCAACTCGCACATGGAGCGCAGCCAATGCTCACAAGGCATTGCCCGGGAGCGAGATAAAGCGCAAACCTGACCTTGTTCTATCTGACGACTGTCACAGCAAAGTGGGGAAATATCAGGGTATCCGGTGAGCTGACACATAGTCCTTACAAGCCTGCAATGCGGCTTGGGAAGGCTGCCAGACACCCATGCCTACCTCATGATGAGCGAACAGCCCTGGAGGCGCTTTTCGCTCATATTATCATTCACTAATGCCTATCGTCATCTCAGAGTCCTCCTGTATGATCACTCTGGTGGCGTGGTATCTACCCGCTTCGACATATATCAGCAACCCGACTTATTTTCTCATATAATCGCTGTTATCAATTTCGGCAATCTAGAATGTGTCGGGTATGATTCAACGGTTTCGTTCACGAAACTTGTTTCGCCACCCCCCTCCAAAAATATCCGTGAATATCGCCCAATCAAGAACATACCCCGACGTAGCAGTTCAGCAGACCCTGCCGCATCCACTTCTGAATCCCTCGATGAACTGGGCTCTCGGGACCCGTCCTTTGACGATGATATAAAGTCTGTAGTCTCTCATGACTCTGACGATGATCTCGAGTCTGTGGTCTCTGATGACTCTGGCTCTGAGGAACGCTTAACTGACTCGGAGGACACACCTGAAGGAAATTCAATTGAATCTACTATGCAAACGGAAGAATTCCCCCCATCCCTCCCTCCAGTGCAACCCACTACGGTGTCCAGTGCCCCCCTCCTCAGCCTCGCGTCCCAAATTCCCCAGGACTTGACAGAGAGTATATCTTCCGTCACGCCTCATCCTTCCCAATTTCCCTACTCTGCGCACTCACCTGAACCTTGTGGCAAGATCCGCGTAGGGGATGACGTGTACATTATCAAGCGAATTCTTTCTGCAAGCCGGGGGCTTGTTGGTCGTGGATGTATCTGCTATCTGGCCAGTCTGGGCGATGAAGATTTTATCATCAAGGACCATTGGGTTCTCGGCAAGCGGGAAGATGTCATTTTGAATGAGATAGAGATGTTGAAATTAATGCAAGGTGTCCCTGGCGTTCCTGAGCTAGTAGATTATTGGCTCGTCACGACATCAGAAGGTGAGGTTGACGTCACTCGAAGTTATCGCAAAAGGGAACGCCGGAGTACCAAGGGCACCAGTCGCACTCATGTCCGCCTTGTCCTAAAGCCGTGTGCTCGCCCCCTCCACATGTTTCGAACGCTGAAAGAGTTCGTGAGAGCGTTAAGGGACATTGTGATCAGTAAGTGTCTACTAGTTGAGTTGTGTAAGAGCATTGAACTGATGTTTCTTCTTGTAGTCCAGAGAACGGCGGTGGAGGAGCGCGTGATCCTGCATCGCGATTGTAGTCTTAATAATGCGATGATCCTGGATGATCTAGACCTCAGCAAGGGGTTCCTTATTGACTGGGAATTTGCAGTACGCATTGCTGCGGACAATAAATATCCCATCGGTGGTACGGTAAGTACATTCATTTCATATCGAGTTTCAAACATTGATTCATTTTCCAGGGCACGGTCCCCTTCATGTCACGCATGCTTCTCAGCCAGGTTTCGCTTTTGCAACAAAAGGTGGTTGCAGACGCTGAGCAGAAAAAGCTGATGAAAGCAAACAAATCGAAATCGAAGAATGCTCCTGCCCTGAAAACACCGAAAACCTCCTCAGATTCTTTAGCGCTGCCCGTTTCTCATGTGGTCCAAGGTTACTCTGATGATCTTGAATCTCTTTTCTTCATATTTGCTTGGGTTTGCATCAAGTTCTGCGGTCCCAACGGCACGGTCCGTCAGGAGCGCATGCCCAATTCCTTACTCGATCGCTGGACCAGCCTTGACCTGGCATCGTGTGCTGCCTTCAAGATCACCTTTTTCGTGAATCCATTGGATGAACAGCGTCTCATAAACGAATTTCACCCATACTTCAAACCCCTCATCCCCCTTGCAAAGGATTGGTGTGCAGCATTGAAGGATAACATGGTTAACCCTGTTACCTTTGACGCCATTCTTCACATACTCAACTCTCATCTTGAGGAGCTTTCCGATGATGAGGAGCTCCAATCCACTGTGACAATGCTCAAGAAAACTGCCACTGCTCTTACTAGTAGCTTGAAACGTGTTGCTTCACTGTCTTTGCCCATGCCGAAGCGGAGGAAGTCGGACGACTTGCCGGAGACATCCGAACAGGTGTAACATATTGCATATCGTATGCATTTTCTTATTAGTAGTTATCACACTGACTCAGATGGGTGTCACGTATTTCCTGACATGTATATGACTACTTGTAGATCTACTCTGAGTCATGTACGACTGACATCGATATCGTTTGCCTTATAGTTTACGTTTTTCTTACATAATGATATATTGACTTGGATATGTGACGCCAACAGCACACTTACAAATTAATTGCACATAATAACACAGCTGCGCATTGACTCGAAGGTGCGAATTTCATGTCTTTCTATCGGTGCATAGTCTTTAATTACCTCCATCAGCGCTGCGTCCTGCATACAGTCGAGGCGAATACCGTAGCAGTACTCCGATAAGCATCGCAATAACCGTCAAGGCTATACGAGTCCTTCCGCCAAGATTTGTATAAAATGGTGAGTCTGATTTGTAAATTACCTGTCTTGCTGCTTTCTTTATTGCAACATGCCTCCTCGTGCAGTAGCCAGTCCCAAGAAGAAAAGGTCCAAGCGCAAAGCTTCTGACGCTTCAAAGGCTAGCTTACCGAAGAAGCCCCGTGCAGCAAACCCCGTCGAAATTCCTAGCATGCCGCTTGTATCTCTTGGTCTAACCAAAGTTGATGCAGCGGACGCTGCTCCTCGACGTTCTGGCCGCCCCAATGCGGGAACAGGGGGTAGGAATGCCCAGCTGGAGAAAATTGGGGTAGTGTTAGAGGCTAAGTCCAGGAATCGGAAACCCAAGGGCACCACATCTCTTGGTACGGTCAATCCCGTGAACCCTCAGGCTCCAGAACCACATCGTAAAGGCCGAAAGAATCATCAGAAGGTATAACACACAGTCTTTGTTGTCGGTGGTGTTGATTGTGTGTTTAGGTGCTCCCCCCGCCATACAGTCCTGACCCCTCAGACTTCAGTGCCAGCCCCCAGGTGCCTCATTTTTTATTGCAGCAAAATGGCGGGAGGTTTGGTTTTGCAGCTTCGACCACCACTCGTGTTGTCCCTCCTGGCGCAGAGCCCAATCCTCAAGTCTTGAATAACCCATATCTTGAGCAGCGCAATCAGAATACTTTCGCTGATCACTCCCGCAGTTCACAACCTCAAACAACTGCTACCTTGTCAGATTACAATATAGACCCGGCCCTGCGTGAGGAGGGTGACGTCGCTAGGCAAGGACTTCACGCAAGGCTGGTAGGATCCGATCTGGAGGACAGCGACTCTAGCGGTAGCGGTACCGACACTGACATTGACAAAGACGACAACGAAGAGGGTGAGGACGAGGGCAAGGGCGAGGACGAGGATGAGGACTGAAGGAGACGAAGGAGAGAATAATGAATCCCAGTTTGGTTGGGGGGAAGCTCACCAACGGCAGAAGGGACATCCAGGTAAGAATTTCATGTTAGGAGTACCCTCACTGACTCAATTTACAGGATTTTCAGCTGAAGGACTCCCTACTCAGGCTCGAGTTGCTCGCCCTCTGACACCAGACTTCGAATTTCAATACTCACGCGATGAAGATGAAGACTCTGCCCGGATGCGTCTCAACAACAGCAACCAGGTATTATTTTCATTATTTGTTGCATCATGCTCACAGTTTCTCACCTTTTAAGCCTCTGGGCACCTTACCAGGAGTGCAGCAGGAACGATCGGATCCTCAGGTGAGAGAGTAGTTCTGTTTTAGATGAGGCTCACAATATTTCAAAGACTAACACCTCAAAGGCCGAGGATGTATTGAAGCGCCACCATAAGAAAAATGGTCAGCCTCGCCTTCCCGACCCTGAAACGCTCCAGCTGTTGAATCAAGTGGCGGAGTCTGTCGACCAAGTTCAGCGCCGGTCAAAATCCAAGAACCCCAAGGGATCTGACGGGCCGAGGCCTGATCAACTGGCTTGGTATGGACCACGCTGGAAAAGTTTTCTCGAGGAGGCCAAAGGAGAGTGTCGCGGGCAGCATGCCCTGGAAAACCCATTCCCGCCTTTAGTCAAGGAGATGCCAGGAACCATCTCCGAGGTTCTACTTTCAGTTCTGGTCGCATGGGACAAGAACGGTAGACAGTTTGAAGCTGGTACGTACTTGTTTGTTCCCGAACTAATATCCCGAACTAATCTGTTTCATATCGTGATGCAGGGTCTGGCCAGAGCAGCAATATAACATGACGCGATTGGTGTGTGGTTTACTTACATTCATAATTCCTTGTTGACGCATCTCACATTTGTACTACAGTTGTATGACGACCTGTCAACTTGGCGGTCTGATCTGAAGAAGCTTGCAATAAGCATCGCGCCGCTATCATACTCGCTTTTGCCTCCGCCTTCGGTTCCTCCTCAACAACGTGCAACTTGGGTCGAAAATGCTGCTAAAAATTTACTCCAGGGTGGTTTGTATTTACGGTTTGGAATAGACGAGAATGTAAGTGATTTTGCGCTAAATATGCCCATACTCATGGCAAGATCAACAGGGGCGAACAAGGAACTTCGCTAATTCTGCCCCTCCGTGATGCATCCATTGCTTTTTTTTACACAGGACCTTACCGGATTGCACGGAGGCGGCCAGATCATTTCCGCACACAATTGCCAATATCATGCTTAGCCTTAGTTGCCACAGTGGTGACGTGTTCTCCTCCCCTTGATGTCATGCTCATGTACTGATTTTTCTATCTGTAGTTCCACTGCGTCTTTGACGGTCTTGAGAAGAACGTAATGGTAACGTTTATCCGAATTTTCTCCTCGAAGGAATACTCGCCGATCTACCGGAAAATGCTCGACATCATCAAAAATACCCTCAAGGACGAATATCACGGCCCTAGATTGTCAGCACCAACTTCGAGAATGGGCGAAGCCGGATGGTAAGTTTTTTTTCATATGAAAACCTCAACTGATTTCATTCATACAGGGCCGAAAATCTCAAGCTCGACGGCGGCGCTATGGAGGCGAGACATGACCACCTCCAGGTTATTCTGGACTAAACCTTTGTATTCCGCACTCTTCACTTACCCTGTAGTCGCATTTCTTTGATTCGTCA